>NC_056725.1:1568460773-1568658852 GCF_019279795.1 Protopterus annectens
CGAAGCTGGCCTTGGAGGATTTTATGAGGGATCGTAATTTTTTGCAAGTACTGATTAGAGCTGCCTTCCCTATTAGGAATTTTGCTCTATCATGTAGTAGCTTCCTCCTTCTGTTGTACAGTTTATTTATGGCTGGGGTCCACCAGACTGGACGCCTGCCTTTGGATGATTGGGTCTTGGTTTTGTTTGGGATAGCATGATCCATGCATTTCTGGAGATGTCCGTAGAATGCGTTTATATAGGATTCTGCAGTTTGGGCCATAGTTTACACTGCCCCTGGGGCCTTGAAGGATTCCACTTCAGTTTTGAGAAGTGAGAAGTTCGCTTTTGAGAAGTTTTTCACTGTGGTTTTCTGGGTCGGGGGTGGGCTCGGGATGTGGATATCCAGTGAAATTAATTTATGGTCTGATCTTACCAATGAGGGATATACTTCTGGTATGGAGCATAGAGTACCCATGTTGGTAATGATCAGGTCTAGTATGTTATCCTCTCTTGTGGGAGTGGTGACTAGTTGTTCCATAGCATTTGAGTTTATAATTTCCAGGAACCTTTGGGCTAAGGTGCTGGGGCTTGAGTAGTGCTCCCAGTCTATGTCTGGGTAGTTGAAATCACCCAATATAATGGTGTTCAGAGAGATCTTCATGTTCTCCAATGTTTTCAGGAAAACCGAGTGGGATTCCTGACTTTGAGAGGGTGGTCTGTAGGATGCTATAAACTGAAAAGCAGTCTTGCCTACTGTCAGTTGCACATGGATGATCTCCAATACTTTGTGCAATGCCACTAACCTGGAGGTGTGGATATCCTTGATAAATATGGAAACTCCCCCTCCTTTTGTGGTTCGGTCCAGGTTTTGGGGCCGAAAAGCATGATATGAGGTATAACCTGGTAGTGCTGGGGTACTCTCTGGAGCCTTGAACCAGGTTTCTGTCACTGCACAGATATCGATGTTCTCCATACTGAGGAGAGCTTCGAGTGCGTGCATCTTGAGGTTAAGACTTCTGGCATTTAGCAGCATTACCCTTAGTTTCTTGTTCCTTGTGCTGTCTATTGAGGTGGGTTTGACTTTTGAGCCTTGCCTAAAAAAGGCACTATGGGGTGGCAAGAGCCTTTGCCAATATCCAAAAGCCCAGTGGTGACAGGTGCAAGCCGTCCCTAGTGAAGCAACATGGCTTGTCGAGCATGTCATCCCAGGCTGACAGACACTGGATCCCCTTTGAATGACACCAAAATTTTAGCCAATTGTTAAAATCGATCATTTTGTCTTTGGACTGTCTGTTCACAAATGACATATGATTATTTATAAAATTCCAGATAGCTGGACTGGTAGTATTTCCTTGGTGTCACAACCAGAACTGCAAAATCCATCATTCCCTCCAGGTTGGGCAGTATTGTGGAAAAATGGTCATCCCAAAAGTAATGAGTGGTCTGAACTTAAGGCAAATGGCCTCTCTACCTCTGGAAGGTTTGTTATTTCATACATAATCCCATTCATGGAGGATATTATTGAGCTTAGAAAACAAGTTACCTGTTAAATTGGTTTGTTCATAGGTTCATAGGTTATAGGTTCATAGGTTAGTACTAAGCTAACTGCTCTTGTGAGCCATTTTAAGCCTAGCCAGTTATCCCTTGTGAGACTTAAACCCTGCACCTTGTGCTTGCAAGGCAAACACCAGGGTGGCCTAATGGTTAAGGTGTTTGACTTGCAAGCACAAGATGCAGGGTTTAAGTCTCAAAAGGGATAATTGGCTAGGCCTAAAATGACTCACAAGAGCAGTTAGCTTAGAACTAACCTATGAACCTATAACCTATGAACAAACCAATTTAACAGGTAACTTGTTTTCTAAGCTCAATAATGTCCTCCATGATGTGGATTATGTATGAAATAACAGACCTTCAAGAGGTAGAGAGGCCATTTGCCTTAAGTTCAGACCTCTCAATACTTTTGGGATGACCATTTTTCCACAATACTGCCCAACCTTGAGGGAATGATGGATTTTGCAGTTCTGGTTGTGACACCAGGGAAATACTACCAGTCCAGCTATCTGGAATTTTATAAATAATCATATGTCATTTGTGAACAGTAATATGATTCTTATGTTTGTCCTACAAATGTAAGAGAACTGTATGTATTTGTTTCATTATTATTATAATCATTTTTATATTTTTGATGTAAAAGAGTTCCTAGGTCTAAATATTCATTGGTTTTATAGAATATGTATGTAATTGCTGGTGGTCAAATTTTACATATAAACTAGACATATATTAATGATATAAGTATTTATTATCTGTTACAGACACACACACACACATGCTGATATGTAAAGGTAGAGAGATAGTCTCTCATACATACATAGAAAGTCAGATACATACCCACACACACATAAAAATATACACAGAAACATGCACTCTCTTAGTTTATTATCTTTTTCTACCATCTAAACTTTCACATTTATTGAGTGTAAACAAGATGAGGGCCATTTTTCTCTCCTTGATCTGTGTTGATGCTGCCATGAAGTCATGGACTGATACTGAGCTCTTTTCACATATTAATACCCTGTTGGAGAATACCTGTTCTCCAACAGGTTACTGCATGCACTTTATGCATGATCCACCCATTTCCTAATGCAATTCAATTCCTGAAGCTGAAAATTATTTAAGAAAAAAAAGAGAGACCTTCCGTCCTCAGGTCCTGTGAAGGGTGCTATACACTAACATCAGGTATGTCTTCAACAATCTAGTGTTTACCACTCTCCTGCAGCATGATATTGACCAGGCTTTTATAATGAGGTATAGAGGACAGTTCTGGTTCCCATTTAGCAGTGTTTGCCTACCTCATGTCTCTAATAACCAGTGCCGTCCTTGTGGTAAGATTGGGACAGGGGCAAAAATCTGTTTCAAATCTAGGCTTCAGATAGCCCACAATGCCAATAAGTATAAAACAAAGCTTTTTTGCAGAGATCAAGACTTGCTGTACATCATTTTCCCATGGGAAACAACTTTCACCCCCCACCGTATATATATATATATATATATATATATATATATATATATATATATATATATATATATATACACATATATAGACTAACTCCATTGCTACACAACAGTGGGAAAAGGGCAAAGTCAAGGTTTACTGAAAATGGATATTAACAAGACTGATTTGCTCTATTGCAACTCCGCAGGTCAGGGAGCTGTTGCATACCCATACAGATGTGTGTTAGCCTTCACATTACTACTGGATACAGTGACATGGTCTGACATTGTTTTGCCCACTTTTGCTGTAAAAACCTCACATTTAGTTTCTCTGGTGTTGAGCTGGTACAGTGATCTTCTTCTTCCAGACTTTTAAAAAGGGAGTTTGTTGCCTGAAGTAATAGATTCAGTTTGCTCTCCTTGACCAAGTAACTCCCTGACTCAAGTCACTGGCAACCCCACCCCTAGCACAATTGCCCTGCCCCAAGTAAAACCACCCTGGCTAAAACTTAGCTTTGCTGGGGGCCTTGTTTGAATGAAAAAAAAATTCATAATTTGTAAATGTAATTCATCACAAAACTCATTCCCTAAACCTACAATATAAGATATTTCACATGGTTAAACACTTTCTCAAAACAGACACACACATACATACATACACATGCACGCACACACACACACACACACACACACACACACACACACACACACACACACACACACACACACACACACACACACACACACACACACACTCACACACACACACACAGACATGCATGCACAAACATATGTATGTGTACTTGTTGCCTATGTCCAAAGGGTTTGGAGGGGTGTGACAAATAGCTCCCTACTGAAATGCTGGCACTCAAAACACCAAGTGCCCAGTGCCGGAAAAATTGAAAAAAGAAAAGACCGAGTCTAGGGGACTAGAGTGAATCTTGAACATCACTCTTCTCCTTTAAATATATTATTTGCAGGGGGGTTAACCCACAGCACCCACAGATGTGGGGGACAAGTCCTCCAAAGTTATATATACCAAATCTAAGACTGTCATACCTCAGAGAAAAGGAAATATCCAGAGAAATGGTCATCTCGAACTTGTGGATAAGTCTGTTTTTTCAGCCATTCAGTCTTCATGTTTCAGGACTCACTCTAGAGGTTCCAAACATTTGAAATGGTTATTGTGACAAACCAAAAGTGAAACCAAACTGTCAGAAAGAAAAGGCAAGAAGCATTGCTGCTTTTCAGTGCTGGCTCAGTGATGTTGCTGCAGCTATAGACGACTAATAGTAATGTCAGCGATTCATGGTGCTTTACATTTTAGGGACAAATGCCACTTCAGGAATGAATAGTGCCATGTATGCTCTTTGTAACCTCACAGTTTTATGGTAGCACCTGGCTGCCTTTGCAGCAGAGGTAAAAAGACAATTTACAATGGATAATTCTAAAATGGTCCTTAAAAGCAGCAAGTGCCGTTTAACTTCAGCAACACAGAGTTTTTACCAAAATGTTCATAGAAAAACTTAACTTGACAGTAAGATAAAGCTCTAACTAGAAACATTATGCTGGCAGGCCTGACACCATAGCATAACGTGTTTCCTTCCAGCATGTATTTCTCACAGCAAACATCACCTTGACATTTCTGCGACTCTGAGTACAGATCAAATTGTAACATTAATGCCCACTGAGCTATCTGCAAACACCTCTGTGCTCTTGAACATTATTAGCATAGATTTCTCAAGCATTTGAGAAAACTTTACTTTCTTTTATAAAAAAAAGCTTCCTCTTTCAAGGGCAACTGATATGTAATGTGAACCTAATGCTTTGAGTAATTAGCTACAATTAATACTAATACTGCATGAATAATCTCTTCAGACTTACTAAGTCATGTTCTTCCCAAACTGTGGAAAACATTAGTGATTTTACAAACTTATTTCTGGTTTATGATGTTCCATATAGTCTGGTAGAATTAAGTAATTGCAGAAAGTATAAAAACTCTTACCGACTGGTCATTGTGCATCTGATGGGAATCAGTAACATAAACTTGGCCATCATTTATTATAGATTATACATATCAAATCTATTCTTATTGCGCAAACATAGATAATACTAAAGTAGTTTGAAAACAGACCAGTGCATTGGCTGATTTCCATGAAAGAATAGTTTTGTGAAATATCACCACACCAATGTCATTTCTAACCTTTCAACTGTTTACCTGCCCTTTTCATCTAGATCAGAGTTTACCATCAGCTTTCAAGCATTGCATTCTTAGCAATTTTCAGTTTCTCATTCTTCTGTCTGATATAGCTTGCTGCTTGTTGAATGTGTAGTGCATTTTTCTTAATGATACACTGTCCCACAAAGAAATAATACAGAAGCCTGTGAATGCCTCTAAATACAGATTATGAAACCAAATTGCTATATTATGAATTAGGGTAACAAAGGGCACTCAAGGAGGTCAGGAAGTGAATACAAATAGGGATGTTATGTGTTCTTAAGGAAAGTTAGGGGATGTGATAAAAATTAAATGTTTAATTGGAATAAAAATAAAAGAACATCAGCATTCTGACTTCTGCACCCGCAAAAAATTGCTTTTTTTTTCTTCTGGCAAGCACAGTGCTGCTGATTCAAATCAGTTGATCTCTGATTATAATATGTCATTTTGTAATACATTTGATCTGCTCGATCCCTACCATATACTACTTCTGCTAAAAACAGGTGAGCCTCAGTTTTTATTAAGCTGTATTCTCTGCAGAGGATGAGTCGGAAACTGGAATTTCAGTACAGACGTGGTTCTTTAGAATGGAGCAGCATTATACTTCACCCTAAATTTCTGTCTCTCAACAAAGGCATACATTTTATTGACAGAGAAATCACCATGGTGTAAAATTGAACAGCTCTACTATTTGGATGTGAGAAAACTCTGTAGCCTATTTCACATCTCCCTTCAGGCTTTAACTTTACATCAGTGTGAGATGTTTGCTTGACACTTATTTATAAAGGCTGCCATTATAAGATCATCATTCAATCCTCTGAACTTCATGGGCTGCATGGACTCTGATATATCAAATATCAATGTCTTCTCTTCCGTGGTGTTTATAGTACCTGATCATAATAAGTTCCTGGGTGTTTCCCTAACATGCAATGTAACTACTTGCAAACTGGATTCAAGTTCGTCCAGACAATTGTCATACTCCCTTGATGTTGTGGACCCATATATTTATCAGATTTTGCAGGTCTTGATAACTGGGTGTTATCTATCTTTTATGTAAGCCGCGGTGGTGCAGCGGTAGCATTGCTGCCTCACAGCAAGAGGTTCTCCCATTCGATTCGCAGCTGGAGCACCTTCTGTGTAGAGTCTGCATGTCCTCTCGCGGTCGAGTGGCATTTGACAGACATGCATTCAATGGGCGTACCTTCACTGAAGGCTGGGCCTCGAGCTGGCACCTCAGCACCCATAAAAAAATAAAATCTACTGCCAATCATTAGAGGACCGGAGTTCCGCTGTGGCAACCCCTAACCAGGGAAAGCCGAAAGAAGAACAACATAAAGGATGCCTTTGTTATCTCCATCATCAAGAAACCTTCCTTGGACTTTCATAGTCTTGATAATTTCCACCTTTCTCCAAGCTCCTTTTTTTGTTAAGGCTATTGAGAAAGATTTTCTGAGCAATTTAATTCATACTTCCCTGTTAAAGAATTTACAGACTCTTATCATCCTTAGTTTTGCACTTTGCCCACATATTGAGAGTGCCTTTTTTTTGGATAGAAAATAATATCCTTCTTTTTAGAGATTAATCCAGCTTGATCTCTCAGTGGTATGTGACATAAGAGCACAATATCATAACTGAATGGTTATGTTCTTAGTGTAGCATTTCAGTGTCTCCTACCTTTATGGTCATACACAGGGAATGGCTTTGGGCCATGATTCATTTTTTTTATTTGGTCTCTACAGTGTGCAGTGTCATAGGGTTTCAACAGGGATACTTTCACTGCATTATGTTGTTCCTTGGAAATCTTATTGGAAGGAAATGACTGTTTGGCCATTGTGCATGCCTTAGTAGATTTAAATGCCATTCTTTGCTGGTTACTAACGATTAGTTAAAGCTGAGAAGATCTACAAATGAGCACTTACTTTTCATACCACATTGACTGATTTCACTGCCATGCTGGTTTTATATTTTACTTTTTATTGCAGCAACATGTTGGAGTTCATATTGTGAGATCTCTGTGTTGTCTTTAATAACCAGTTGACATTCAGTGACCAGAAATCCGCTGAGGAACATTGCTAGAATTAGGTCCTTGATACTGCCAGAAGACCTTCTTTAGTTTATTTTGCATTGATTTTTGCTTTATTAATTCCTGAAGGTGGGAGGGTCACTATAGTGGAATGTATTGCTAAATCTCTCCTCACTTTGGTCTCCTGTTCCGCTCATTCACCATTTACCTTCACAGTGTAGCTTATGTGACATGTATTATTACATTTATATGTGTACTAAGATTATGTAGAACAATGAAAAGACCTTGGTAGTGATTTTTATTTGTAATGATTTCATTCACATCAGATAATCTTTATGTGTGTTGAGCCTGTACCCTTTAACAAGTATGTATGTATGTAGTGCTAATTGCTGGTGTTTTGCTATATATAACACAGTTTTGACATACTTGTTAATCCAATGAATGTTTACTAGATGATGGTTTTATATTTTGCTTATCAGTGTATTGTGCTACATTATGATACTTTGCTCTATACAGATGTATACACTGTATTACTATGAGTTTCTATCAACATATCTGCTGCTAAACCTGTTTTGATCTTACATTTACAAGCTTTCTTACCATCTTACTACTCTTACAATATCCCATATTCTGTTGCTCAGATTCACCGTGATCTTCCCCCATATCTACAATTACGAGTTAACTTTATTTCCTCAATATATTATTACAGTTTAGCAGAGTTTTTCTCATTTCTTTTCTTACTGATCATGTGGTCACTACATCCAATCATGACCCAAATACATAAGGAGCTCTACCATAAGGCACAACTCTCAAAAAGTTTTCACTGAAAACTTTGTCATTGTGAAATATAAGCAAGTTTAACATGGAGAGCCTTGTTGTGTGTTAACTTTAACTACCCAAATATTGCCTAGACCTATACTAGAAAGTGCCTGTGATTTCCCCCCAAAGAAGTAGTCCTTGCACTCTAAGGACCACTTAAAGAAATGGCCACTGTCCCTTCTTTTGACCAACAGATTATACTGTGTGTTCCATTTACTTATTCTCCCTAGCTTCTTGATTTCTGCATTCAGTATATAAGAGGAAGCCTGTTTTCTGCTTTGCCTCATTGTTAACTGCTTTGTATTGGCTGTAAACTGATTTCTCTCTATAGTACTTGACCTGAGGGTAGGTATCCCATTACACTCAGCTTTGTTTTGCTAACCTAATCAGCCTCAATTCCCACACACCACCTCCTACTGTTATACTTCTTACATGCACATTTCATCTGTGACACCCATTCCCTAATCCCCTCCAGACAATCTAATTACTACCATAAAAACATTCCTGTTTGTATTTTCCTATTTCCAAATTTGATCTAACATTTAGCATCATTCCCAACAGCCTTTCTCCATCCCATATGGCTTTGCACTACGTTTTTTCATACTAAGACCCCTCCTCAACAATTTCTATCTGTTGCTCTACATTTCAACTTCTACTTTCCCCAAATAAGCTTTGAAGCCCCAAAACTGGCCCAGTAATCAAGAAGCCTCAATCCTCACCACTGGCAATAGTGGGGGATGTAAATGAGGATAACAAGTACATTCATAGTAAAGTGCAATTTCTCTTAAGAGCACACAGAGATCACAGTCAGTCTGGGGCTGGTTTCTCTCTCTTTTTCCAGATCCCCAATAAGACCCCCAACTGGTACAGCTATAAAGTTAAGATGTCAGCTGAGTGGCCAAGCTAAGACCTCCAGCACCCTCTTTGCCCAACAAGTGTTTCATGTCCCTGCCCAAGTAGCTGAGACACACACACTTTGAGATTTGATTTATGCACACACACACACACACACACACACACACACACACACACACACACATGAGAAAGGCTGGCACAGGTTTACTAGTTATGCCCCATTCTGCCCAGACTATAAGGTAGTTTTCACTGCCACCAGCCAGCTCCTTATCAGCTAGTTTAAGGCCCTTAACAAAGGGTGTCCAATCTTACTGTGTAATGTTACTATTAATCCAAATGGTAGTTTGACAAAGGGCCAGGCTATTAGGAGTGGCATGTACAGTGTCACCAAATAGATATGGAAGTACCCTAAGAGTTTAAGTATGTATCACAGATATCAGCCATAATGATAGGTTTAAATATATTTATTAATAAGTAATGAAAGAGCAAGACAATACTCAGTAAGTAATCAGTTCCATCAGAGTTTAAAATCACAGGAAACATTTAAAACAAAATTGCAGGACAGTCTCAAATAAATAAAGAAAACATCTAAGCTATACTTATTTATTTTATTTATTTATTTTATTTTACATTTGTTGACTGGGCTAGTCTAACTGGATATATGTCCATTTTCAGTAGAGGCCCAGGGAGAAAAGCTCCAAGAATCAGCAGTAACAAAGAATGCAATATATATTAATAGTCAAATGAATTACAGTACATTGTTTAAATTGAGGGTAAGATAAATTTGTACAGAGTCCTTTAGTAGGTTTAAGCTAAGATCAAATACAGAGAGCAAACATTTGAGAGATAGCAGATATACTTTACTATATTCTTGTCTGAATCTAAGAGTTACTATGCCCTAAAAACTTACTTACAGAACAACAAGTGGGCAGAAGTGAATGGATGTTTCCAGGTCAAAGCCAAAATACAAAATGCCCTGTCACTTTCTCAGAGAGTTCTTAAATTAATATCAAATATTACTGCTGAAATACTTGCAGCATGACATCACTTTTTTTCGCCTGACTTCAGTTTCTAGGCTAAATCCCCACAGCTGCTGGTAGCATTTAACATCTCTCTGTGAAAATACATAGCCTTCAGGTGTTTGCAACTGCCAGAAGACATGAACCAATAAAACACTTACAAAACAGCACAGAGTCCCCTAGTGTAGACATCCTGTCTCCTGTTGAGTGAAAGTGAAAGATAACATCCCTTGTTTATGGCCTATCAATGAAATACTTCAGTCTCCACTATTTTTAAGTTTTACAATCTCCTGTTAAAATACATACATCTAAACAATTACAATCGTGTATAAAATATCTATTTAGCACACGTCTATGCAATAGGACATACAGTTCTAAAATAGTAACACAAGCAGTTGTACCCTGCTGATATTCACAAATGACATATAACTATTTATAAAATTCCAGATAACTGTGCTGGCTGAATCTCTTTCTGTCACATTTATATATAAATCATATTAATATTCTCAACTGACATATCATTATTTACAAAATTTCAGATAGTTGGGCTGACAATGTGACATAAGCTATAATTACTTTCTATCTTAACTACACCCTCAAACTCTATCCTTTCAAACCCCTCTATTTCTCACATTTCAGAAACATAAGAGAAAATACCAGGCAAACCTATTTTCCTTCAGAGAAAATGCTTCTTTCCTGCCTACCTTCTACCAGCTTTCATATTCCTCCTCCACTAAATGTCCTACAGCCCTGCAACTTCTTACTTCTTTCTTGATTCCAACTTCCCCGCTCTCTGCCATTGATAAAATACAGATCCCTTTACTTAAGCATGCTAGCCTTCAGCTTATCCTCTATTCTTTTTCTTCTCCTAATGAGCCATCTGTTATCCTACCATGACTCAGTAATAGCTTTCATCATCTCTACAACTCTGTACCAACCTCCTTTCTCTACTCCCTCCTTAAACTTTCCACACACTGCACTAAACATTTTAAAGATGCTGCTCACCTTTACTCCAGATATAGACATATTAACTCAAAATACAGTTTAGTGGAAATGCTCCTCAAAACAAGAATCGACCAACCCCAATATACTAAAACCCTCCTAGGAGGAGACATTCATTCTATTCCAGTCCCACCTATCACAACCAACATCAAGGCAATTCTCTTCCATATGCTGCTCTAACCCCATAATGATCAACCCTCAATCTTGGTAATATAACTTTTCCTGCCATAACTATTAGAAGTTAAGACATAAAACTACTGAACTACATGCTTGGATTACCCAACACAAGGTTAATATTAAAAGTAAGTAGAGCCCCACAAAGTCCAATTCACCATCCAATGGGTTAGCAACGTAATTTCATTTATTAGAAATATAACAGATTACGACTAAGCAAACAAACGCTTTCGCCAACAATATGGCTTCATCAGATATATTTCTAATAAACGAAATTACGTTGCTAACCCGTTGGATGGTGAATTGGACTTTGTGGGGCTCTACTTACTTTTAAGCTTTCTGCCCTTGTGGGTGTTTTCGTTTTTTATTTTTGTGCATTACCGCTGGAACAAGGTTAATATTCTTGCTGTAACTGAAACTTGGGTTAAACCCATCATAAGGGACTCCAAATTTCCCCCAGACTATAATATCATCCGTAGTGACCATATAGAGGAGAAAGTTGGAGGCATGCTTTAACATTTCCATACAACTACCTCATTTCCTCCTACAACAAGCCAATTCCAAAATTCAATTCAGCAGACTTTTGTATGGTTTTCCTGAAAATAAACAGATAAACAAATATGTATTACCTTAGTTTAAATTCCTCCTGGAAAAAATACATCCACACTTAAAGATATCCGAAATTGGACAACAATAACAATTCCACAAGAAAAGATACTACTAGGTAATGTCAGTATCAATTGGCTGAACAAAACCTCTAGCTCCACTATATCTAGCATGGACTTTCAAGGTTTCACAAAAATAATTAATAGCCACACACATTATGGCAATACATCAAATTCCTTAATAAACTGGATTCTAGTCTCAGACCCTAGCAAATTCACCACCAGAGGTACAATGTACATCCCACACAACCACTTAAAGTGCATGTTTATAAAACAACACAACCTGTTCAAGTTTAATCCAGAAATATTTATTATTACCCTATCATGTATAAAATGGAACATCCTAACAATCTTCCCATTAGATAATGCTATAAATGAATTCAGTACACCTTTCCTAAATATCATCAATAGCCCTGCACCTCCTAGAAGGAAGAGATTAAAAACAAATAATGCAGTTTGGCTATCCAAAAACAGGCAAATGCTAATGTAGGATAGAGAAAAAGCATGGAAAGAATGGCAAAATGTAAAATACTCTATATATCAAAAACTTTAGAATGCTCCACAACCAAACTAAAAACTAAATGAAGACAAAATACTATACTATAAAAACTTTCAAAAGAATAGTAAGCACAACCATAAAAAGTCTGGTCAGCCATTAAAGTAATGTTATGTCCGGCCAAAAATTCAACCATAACCTGTCTCCCAATCGGCTCTTATTTTATAGATAGTCCTTAACCAAAGACTCCCTAACATCTAATCCTGACCCTGCCCAGCAGCCACACATCACCACATCCAATTTCACCTACAAACCTGTGCCCACATCCTGTATAAATCTACTCTTAAACAAACTCAAAAGATGCTCTACTTCAGCTGGCGACCTTAGTACCTCCAAAAAAGCATCCAATAGTATTGCTTCTCCTGTCTCAATCCTTATAAATAAGTCAAAACAGGAATCCCATGTTCTCTCTTTCTGGAAAAAAAATCACACACTATCTCACTACACAAAGGTGGAAATTCAACAGACATTACTAACTTTAGACCTGTTGCAATATTATTCTCTCCCTTTCAAAAATACTTGAAACGTACTCAAAAACAATTGCTATACTATCTCCAGCAGGAAGAGCTCCTATCTCCATGCAACATGACTTCCGTCCCTCCCTTAGTGCTAAAACTGCACTTCTAACTATTACAGACAATATCAATAAAGCTAGAGATAATGGCAAACTAGTCTTGTCCTTATTTCTAGACTTATGTAAAGCTTTTGACACAGTTTGTCACAACAAACTTCTACTTCAAAATTCCTCATTAGGTATATTTCAGCCCACTCATCTATGTTTCAAAAGATACCTGTTCAATAGGTATCAGAGAGTAAAATGGCACTGGTGTACCTTAAGGCTCTATCCTTGCTCCCCTACTCTTTAACATTCTCACTAACACCTTTGCACATACACACAACAGGCCTCCCGAATACTATAATCAGATGACTTCACACTCGTATGCAAATCTGACAGCCTGGCACATCTCAAAAATTAATTAAGAAGCTTTAACCACCACAAAAACCTTGGCTTTGTAACTCACAACTCTTAGTAAAAAAAAAAGTTTTACCCTACAACCACTGAATTTGCTTCTCATAGCAAATTGGTAGGTATGATAGTGTATGATGATCGTAAATTTGATCTCTATATAGAAATTGCATAAAAACAATTAAAACTAGGAATGGTTTACAGAGCCATAAACTTTCTCAGCAGCACAGCTAAAACTAAACTTGCCACTATGTACCTCCTTCCTGCATTCTCCCATTCTTACCAAGCTCTAGGCATCACAAAAATCAAAACTTGAATAATACTATAATAAAGTGTCTAAATTTGCAGCAAATTCCCATTACAGAACCCACAGCTGTATAGCACTAAAAAGCCTAAATTGGTTAGAACTACCCCATCAACTAACATATACACAGCTTCTTACAAACGATAAATTTATCCAGAATCCATCCACTTGTCCAACACTTAATAACATTCTACATAACTGTCACTCACCAGGTCAGGAAGAAACTTGCAAATGTTGTGGGTTCTTGTTCAAGCAGCTTTATTATATACAAACACATCATAAACAAAGCTAAGTAACTAACTTATAAACAAACTTAGTATCATGCACATAGATGTTAACATTCTGGGTGCACCCTAAAAATGGCACAGAAACTAACACATGCTTGGTATTTATATGCACACACAGACTTTAGAAATGTTTTTTAAAGGTATAGCACGCTTGTTATTCTACATCCTCACACTTTGAAAAATGTGTCAGATATTGTCACTAGTACTACTAAATGTGCAATTTACACAGGAATATTTTTCATCATGCAGTTATACAAAGCTAGGTACATATATTAATCTATTTCCAAGTTGCTGTGTACTTCACACTAGGCTTTGCAATGCGACCATATCATGTGACATCAAATTTGGGATCTGGTTTAGCTACTGGGATTGTCTCTGCTGACTGTTCAGTCTTAGGAACCTTGGAACCATCTGCTGGAACAGTATCAAAAGTCAAGACACACTCTGGGACAGGAATATCATCTGGATTGCTTTGAGAATTAGAGTCTTTGTCACAGAAACAAGGCTGTGATATCAGTTCTGCTACAGGAATAAGATGTCTATGATTTCTCCTGTACTCCACACCCTCAGATTTAACAAAATAGGATCTCAGTTCTGCACATATACTCATTACTTGACTAATACGGTCAAAATCTTTCTCTGTTTGTATCCTCACTGTTTCTCCTTCTTTCAATGGATGAAGAAATCTGCTCAATTTGTCATAGCTGGACTTTTGAAAAGAATGCTTTTTAAATAACTGGGCTCCAATGGCTTTGTCGTTTTAAGCTTCAGGCCTCATTAAACTAGAACTGATAGGCAATGTTGTTCTGGTTTGCCTGGATAGAAGTATCTCAGCATGTGAGACAAGTATATTGTCATGGGGTATGTTTCTGAGATTGAGTAAATTAAAAAAAAACATCAGTATTATCACACTTTGACTTCTCAAGTAATTGCTTTGCACTCTGTACTGCACATTCAGCAAGTCACTTTGATTGCAGGTACTCTGGACTACTAGTAACAAGTACAAATTGGGTACCATTGTCAGAAATTAATTTCTGTGGACTGCCATGGACTGAGAAATGGTGTTTCAACTTAGTAATGACTGTAGTAGAAGTTAGATTAGGTAGTATATCGATCTCAAACCAATTAAAAAAAAAGAGTCTACCAATACTAAGCAATGTCGATTGTTCCACTTGAATATGTCAATAGCTACCATTGACCAAGATAGTTCAGGGATTTGACTTAGTTGAAGTAGCTGTTTTTGCTGGTCTGACCACTGCACTGATCTCTGGGTCTACTTTCATAAAATATACCACTGGAAATTTGCCCAACTTGTCATCGGAAACATCAGCAAACTCTGAAAAAATAGTGCATGTGCTTATTTGATTAACTTCTTTGGTAAAAGAAAGCAAATTCATTCTCAAAGTATCCCTGAGACCCAATAATGACTGCACAAGTCTTCGAACTACATAGCACAATAGGCTATAACAGTTATTGGCCACATAACATGAAAGCACTACTGAGCCTTCATTTTGAATTTCTTCACCTCCACAAGCAACAAGTTTTACACAGCTAGTCACATTAAGTTGTTCACTAGCTCTGACCTTTGCAAAAGTATCTGCAGACATAACATTAAACTTTGAACCAGTGTCTACTTTGAGCACGGTGGATTTACCATTGACTTGAACAGTACAAAACACTTAATTTATTGCCAATAAATCTACTGCATCATTATTGTCACCAATCACTGACATACAATCTATATAGAAAGCTGACTGGACATACCATCTACATAGAAAGCTGACTGTTGCAGGTTTACTTGATCAACTTGCTTTTTTGATTGACACTTCTTTGTAATTGTGTGAGGACTACTTGATTTACAAAATCTTTGAAAATGGTCCCATTACTTATATTTGTGGCATTGCTGATCAAATGCTATGCACTTTTCTCTTCTGGACTCATGATTGGCACCACAGTTGTGACAGTTAACAATAAAGCTTTGATTTGGGTTTTGCTGATTCACCCTTATACTGTGCAAAGCAGTATCTGTTCTGCATTGAGCATGCTCCTTTAACTGAACTGGTCTTGGAATTTTCTAGAAGACTATGTGTTTTACCCAGAAATCCCCACAAGGGCTGCTACTGTCATGTAATTAGGCATGCTTTTGCCTATCATATGCTGCATGCTGTCTACATTAGTTCTGGAGCCTGTTGAAACCATGCTCTTATCACTAGCAAGCATACTTGTGTGCCTTTCCATATCTTCATGCATCTGACATATCTCGATGGCTTTGCTCAGCATCAAATCACTGTCATGAATCAAAATCGTTCTCACAGCAGAATTATTAATTCCACACACAAGTCTGTCCTTTATTAACTCACCCTTTAAATCACCAAACTTACACATTTTAGATTTGTTTCTTAGGTCAGTAAAGTAAGCTGCAAAAATTTCCCCTTGCTTCTGATCACTTATGTAAATCAAATGCCTCTCTAATGTAACATTAGTGTGAGGGTTACACTTTTCTCTGAATTTCCACTTCAAATACACAGGGTCTTCCCTTGATTCAGCCTGCACAACAATATGACAAGTTTCTCCTTCACTTTCATACATTGCTAGTGCATATACAAATGAATGCTCCCTTTCAATGGCCTCTGACCCTGATAGGTTTAGCAAAATGAATGCTCTGTGCATGCATCTTTATCAGAATAAGCTGATTGTATAAGTGTACCATACTCTTGCTCAAATATTCTCCAATTCTCTGCACTATTCTGATCAAATACAAATGATTGTGGTTTGCAAAATCTGTTTGCCATATTAACATATCTAAATGAAGACTTCTGCAAATATGCACGGACACACACACACATACACACACTTATACATATACATATACGTGTGCCTGAAATTGATGCCAGTACTTACAATAGCACAATAAGTCTCTGTATAACTAAACTTTACAAAATAAGTCTCCTGGGCAATGTAATACCCTGAAATCACTTTACTGTAAAAGTCACTTGTCTTGAAATTATTTTACTGTATGAGTCATTTATCTTGAAATTATTTGACAGTAAAAGTTATGTATCATCATTTTAAGAAGCCTTTCAAATAACTGCACAGTGTGAATAAACTGGGCAATAGAAGCTGAAGGAAAGAAACATTTCGAAGTAGCTGTATTTTGAAGTATTTATACTTTGTGAATGAACTGGGAAGAAGAAGCTCAGAGTGAGAAACACTTTGAAATAACTGCACTTTGTGAATAACAATACACAGAGCACTGAAATTTCCCAGAATGGCTGCACTTTGCCAAATACTCTATATAGTCCAAGAAACACTCTGTAATGGCAGCACTCTGAGAATAGACACACATGCACAAGAAACTTCAAAATGGCTGTATTTGACTGTACTTCATGAAATAGTTGCACTTTGCACACAACAAACTCCGGAATAAATTCACAGTAATACACACTGTAAGCACTTTTAAACACTTTGAGATACTTCAAATAACTCTAGTTATGCTATTTAAGGCTTCAGTCAATGCAAAGATGTAATTTATGCCAAAACACAGTAATTTGCAAAACACATGCAGTCACCTTGCTTTATTTATGCTCAATGCATGCCCTTTTCTCCCCCTTCCTTTACATTCTATTTGCTCATTTAATCTCTTTTCATGCCCATTAAACTTTCATATGATCGTTTTAACTCTAGATGTGCTCGTTTTACTTTAAACATACTCATTTTACAATTCTGAGATAATTCTGAACCCCTTATGTACTTTTCTGATACTCGTTATGCTTCTCGTTTGCTTAATGTTTCTGTGCTATTTGTTTGTTTAGTAATACATGCTGTGCCCTTCTAATGCTCTGTTTTATATCTTTTAATAAATAAATATTTTGTGCATATTTTCTTTACCGTTAGCTTGCTTCTGGCCCCTTTTTGCTCTCAGTTCACTTAGTTTGTCTTCATCATTACCTCTGCACTTCATGGCTCTGAAGAGTAGCTTTACCATTCTGTTTCTGATAACATGTCATTCGCCAGGTCAGGAAGAAACAGGCGAACATTGCAGGTTCTTGCTCAAGCAACACATCATAAACGAAGATAAGTAATTTTAACTTATAAACAAACTAGCTATCATGCACATAGATGTTAACACTCTGGCTGCACCTTCAAAATGGCATCGAGCTAACGTGTACTTGGTATTTATTTACACACACAGACCTGGAAAATGCTTCTTAAAGGTACAACATGCTTGTTATTCTACAATAACTATGTTCCTAATCAGTCATTGTGACCCAATGACCAAAAAATTCCTCTGTCTACAAACCTACTAAATTTGCTGGGAATGGTCTGTACTTACTATGTTGCTAAAGCATGGAAAATCTTACCTGTATCTATCAGGTCAGTACCCTCCCGTCAGTCCTTTAAAACCATTCTGAAAAAACTTCCTAGCCAAAATCTGTCTCTGTTCTTTCTCAATCCCAGGATAAAGTATATCTCTAAATATGGACAAATACCTATCCATACTTTATACCTCCTTACTCTTCCTTCTTCACTTACTTCCTTACTTTAATAAGTTTCTCTCCATTCACTCTATTTCTAAATTTGCCATAATCCTGTTTTTTCTTTCACTTCAAATTGCAATTCCTGATTGTATTATATTAACTTATTTTTCATTTCTTTATATTTTTCTATAATAATTTAAAACTGTAGATGTTTTGTATTACTTTTGAAGATTTCAAAATTATTGCTCTTGAAATGTTTCTATAATACCTTGGAGGTACTCTACCCAGCTCGACATACCCAGTCAGACTTTCTCAGTAATCATATATCACTGTTTCTATCTATATTAGAGATACATTCACCTCCCAACTAGTTTGGCAGGATAACTCTATGGAGTTGCTCAAAGTTCAGATTACTGTGGGTAAGACCCCCATTTAAGTTATAGCTTATTATAGATCCCCTGCCATGGATCATGATGCACATGAGGCCTACTTGACCAAATTGGAGTCAATCCAAATATTGCCAAACACTCTGGTCATGGGGGATTTCAATTATCCCACCATCAACTGGAAAACCTACTTTAGCCCTAACTCACTAGCACAAAAGTTCCTAGACTTTGTTAATTCAAATACCCTGGAACAAATTGTTCAAACCCTAACAAGACGAACACATACTAGATCTGGTCCTCACTAACATGACAGACAGATATACCACCACAACTGTCGGACCTTCATTAGTTAAATCAGACCACAAATCTGTGACCTTTTGAACTGACACTAACATCAGAACTCACAAAGGGTGAAATCAGACTAAAAAACTTCATCAAGGCAAACTATAAATGCATTCCAGGCCACACCCCCAGCTGGAAGTGGTAACTATACCAAAGCTTACCCTAAAACCCTATACAATCGCTTGTATAAGTATATAGACTCGGCTGTTCCAGAAAGAATCAAAGCCAAAGGCCCAAGTAAAAACAAGCTGCCTGGTGGACATCCAGTATCAACAAACTTTACAACAAATGTAAAAAGTTGCTGTCTAGGAAAACTAAGGTGAGGCTTCAACAATGGAAAAGCACCATCCTCAGCCTCAACAGGAAAATAAGACATGTCAAGTCCTCTAAGGGTAACTATAAGGTTTTTTACAGCTACCTACTCAGCCTAAAAGGTAGGACCCAAATATGTGCCGGACTAGTGACTAATGGTATTACACACACTAATCCTGGAGAGATAGCAAATCTACTGGGGGACAGATTTGGTGAAATTTGACTCCCTTATCTCCTCCAAACTTATCACAAATCTTGCCCCCAACTCACCCCCACACTACAAATCTAAAGATCAAAAGCCCTGTCTTTGGCAAAAAAAACATAGCCTCTATGAGACCAGATGGCATCGCAGGCTGTCTTCTAAACAAACTAAAACATGAACTAGCATAACCATTAACTACCCTTTTCAATCACAGCCTAACACAGGCTATGCTACTGTGGAATAGAGAGCAGTGACAGTTATTCCCCACCACAAAGGTGGCTTAGCAACAGACCCAGGGAATCGTAGACCCATAAGTCTGGCCAACCTCATCTGTTAGGCCATAGAACGTGTCATCACGGACCACATAAATAAAGAGACAGGTAACCTCCAAAACCTAGATCTGACCCAATTTGGCTTCATCAAGGGCAGATCATGCCTGTTAAACCCAGTGGATTTCTTTGAAAATGTGACCAGGGCCATTGATGAGGGCAAATCTGTGCACACAGCATGCCTCAATGTGGTCAAGGCTATCAACACAATCTCACACTCAGGCATTACCGATAATACTTAGCAAACTGAATGTAAACTCCTTTGTTGTAAGATGGCTTACCAACTGGCTCACAAACCACTAACACACTATCAAAGTGGGTGACTCCACATCACCCAACAGACCTGTCACCAATGGGGTGCCACAAGGTCAGTGCAGGGCCCCCTACTGTTTAGTATATATTTCTCAGAAGTTCAGGGCAAAACTAAGGGTCTGTAGCTGACCAAGTTTGTGGATTATTGCAAACTGGGTGCAATTTTTGAATCCCTAAATGATGTCAGTATACTTCAGGAGGGTCTTACACAGACCAATGACTGTGGTCTTACTCATGGTCTCAAACTAAATTTAAAGAAATGCATCTTTGTTCCCTTCCCTAAAAACAATGTCCCTTCACACTATCAAATTAACAACAATACCCTATGTACCTATGAAGTAGTAAGGGAACTGGGATCACAAGTATACTGTGGCCTTAACTTAGACCACTATGTGTCTACTGTAGTAAAGAAGGCCTTCTACATAGCACATTTGATTAGCAAAGGCATCACCTCTAGAGCAAAGGAGGTTATAATCCCACTATACTCATCACTAATCAGGCCCATAATTGAGTATAATGCCCCTTTTGGCATTTACTGCACAAAATACCTCCAGCAATTGGAGAGACCTCAGAGGTTTCTAACAAAGAAGATCAAGGGACTCCAGCACATGCTTCACACAAACTGACTAAAGTCCCTGTCACTATACTCAATATCATATAGACTTCTTAGCGGAGACTTGTGTCTGGCTTACAGAGCAATGTCCAACCCAAACCGAATGAATTTGATGCACATCCGTAAATTAAGCAGGGTTAGAGCTACCCATTCCAGCGACCTAAATGTGGCCTGTGACTTGAATATGATGTGCTTGAGGGACATATTTATCTCCCAGCAACTGCTGCATCTTTGAAATAGGCTGCCGATTCATGTGAAGCAGAGCACCTCTATAACACTGTTCAAAAGGAACCTGGACGAGTGGATGGATTACTGTAAATTCATACTGTGGATAGCACCCACAACGCTTCTGGACATGGGTAGCATTACTAAATACAATCCTGGGTATTCACTAGAGTATCTATGGTATTACATTGGGATGAATTGGCTTGGCTTAAAATGACCTATAGGTTGATAGCCTAGCAACCTCCTATGATCCAATAAATATATTACAGCAATATCCTTTGTCTCAGGCATCCTAGTACTGCAAATGAATGTTTACAGCTATTGTGAAAATCTGCAGCCCTTCTACTTAGTGGTGCTTACAGTAACTAGTACATAACCTGCATGTTATACAGGCTCCAGAAGTTCACTGTCAGTCGCAACAAAATGTCAGTGCTGGCCTTTTTTATCCTTGCATGACCTGGATTCCCCATACAAGAAGGGGTAGGTTATCTCCTATTGCCCTCTCTGCTATGTTAAGGCTGTTGATGGTTCTTTTTGTGCTGCTGCATGAGTCCTCTGTTGTGTGGTTACTTGCTCACAGGGTACCAGACTTCTGGCACATACTGCCTCAGTGGATTATGGTGTATTCCACAAGTATTCATTCAAGGCCTTCCTTAAATCAGGCACCCACCCCTTATATATGCCTACCTATCTAACAAGCTGTACTACGTGAGAGCTATCTATACTACTTCCTTAATATAATTACTAGAACAAATAGGGTGTCAGTATAACTTAAGCTTACATATATTTCACCTCAAACTACTAACACTAGCCAATAACATTCTGTCCAGACCTTTAAAAGACATCTTAAGTCTCACCCTCAGTGCATACATCATTCTCCCTTGCATTAATATTTACTTATTTTGCCATAGACAAAAATAAATCCTCTTCATGCAACAGATTACTTTGGTCCTGTTGCCAACACATGTCAACTAGCTAAAATTCTACAGAAGCTTCTACATGAGCAAGTTTTTGAATTACCGGAAAAGAGGTAAAACATACTAACTGGCAAACAGCACAGTTTCTTCCTAAATACAATATTTTAATCACCTAAAGGTGTCACTAGAGTTTATCATTAAACCTTAATGATACTTTCAGGTCTTTTTCCAGGATCACCTACTGACACCTCAAGGCATCTGGTATCGCCTGTTCATATTTAAAAAAATAGTTCCAAAGCCATGACACCTGAAATCTATTGGATGACTTCATGGTAAAACTTATGTGATGGGCAACACAACTCTGCTAATACTTACCCTCTGTCAAGTGCCAAAAAAAGATATTAAAAGTTGATCTTATAGTATTTATTGATATCATCAGAATTTTAGTATTTTTCTAAATATTTCAGCAACCAAATGACAAAGGAAGGATTGTTTAACCTCAGATAAAAGTGTACAGCTGTTTGAAGAAAATGTTGCTGACAGTACGAGTGCAAGTCATTTGGTTACTGAGATATTGTAAGTTGATTATAAAAAGCTACAAAAATGAAAATTTGGAGTGTTATTACAAGCACAGAGGGTAGTGTCACCTCACAGCAAGAGGTTCTCCAGTTTGATTCTTGGCTGAGATGTCTTCTGTGTGGAGTCTGCATGTCCTCCTTGTGTTTTGTGGGTTTTCTTCAGGTGCTTCTGTTCCTTCCTTCCCATATTCCAAAGACATGCAGTAGGTGGATTGTTCTCCAAATTAGCTGAAGGCATGAGTGTATGTGTGGATGTGTGTGGTACAGAAGGAAAACATGTGCAGGGCTAGCCATTCATTGTTGTGAACATTGGCTCTAGATGATTGTCAGCAATGATGTGACACCCTATCCCCATCTGTAAAAATGGGAAAAACAAGCTGTGGATGGACTACAGTTTATAACATTCATTTTAAGACCTAACATCTAACATTTGTGACCACTGTAAAATAAGTTGGTGCTGAACAGTTTGCGATTTACTCTTCTTTAATAGCACTTATGTTTGTAGAGATATGAATGCTTGTTTGAACCTTAGAGATATAACTTGATTTATCAAAGGGTTCTACATGTAGCCATTGGAAATTAGTATACAGTCTTCAAGATCTTAATTGGAGGGACTTGTTACATAAATTAACACATGAAATACATAGAACAAAGCAGAAGACAGTTTTAGATTCATGGTGTATTTTCTATCAATGTATACATTCTTGGAGTCAGAAATTTGTTCCATTAATTCATCTTTTAATTGATCCTGCCTGTGACAGACATTTTAACTAGAAAAATATAAAAGAAAGAAAGAAAAAATAAACACCATTAATGTGTTTATAGGAGGAGTTTCAAAGTGTGCATTTTAAATCTAAACTTAACTGGGCAAAATTAAGATTTAGAAAACTGTTTAGATTTACAAAAAAAAAGTGCAATAGCCAATAAACACTTAAAGAACTACAGAAAAGACAACCTGTCCTATATTACAATGGGACATTGTGGGCTTTAACAACTGACCCAGAATTTCTAGTTAATTTGTTTGTCGATAAGTTCTCAAGATCTAAACCTGCTGTAGGATATGATATACTATCTGAATGGGCACTCAGCCCAAACATATATCCAAAGATAATAAAATAAATTGTGCCAAAAGCTATTAAATGTATATAACCTACAACAATGCCTGTTCCAAATGGCCTTAAAGGCTTCTTTCTACCAAAAATTCTTAATGTTTATGATCTCTTGCCTACTTTATTTGTTTCTGATTATTTTAGTATTGATATGGAAGAAGACACTTGTAGTTTCTATCTCTAATGGGAACATTGAGTTCATTTCATACATTTTGCCCATTAGTCATTTATACATTTGGTGTAAATGTTTACAATTCATTATAAGTATGCTGTTAACACTATGTATGCTACTATAGATGTTAGTCAGCATGAATGTATGGAGGGGTTTTGATGTGCAACCAACTTAATTAGTTACTTATCATTCATTGTGGGAGGCTCTACACAAGGGATCAATGGCTGACATAGTTCATCTGAACCTGGCCAAGGCTTTTGATTCTGTGCAACAAGAGGGAATTGTATATATTGTGAAGCAAAATAATAAAAATGTTTACATAATAAGATGAGTAAACAACTTGCAAGGAAGAACTTGTAAGGTAAAAATCATGAACTTACTATCAATACCTAAACTATCTAGTTGCTGTCCCTCCTGGGTCAGTTTTGTGGCCTCACTTGTTATTATCTTTAAGCCATACTTTCCAGCTAGTGACAGAATTTGGTGCAATAAATGTTCACATGATGTTGGTTCAGTTTATACTCTGAATGATCAGTTTAGGTTGTAAGGCTTCTTGGACTCATTAAAGACCTGGGCAAAAAGCAGAGATATTTATTGTAATGTTAAAAAAGGCATTCATTTTGCAGCTAAAATCTACATTATTCATATGTTTGGATAATAATATCTTAGAAACTGTATCCTATATAAGAAGCCCTAGAGTTATAATAGATTTAGAATTTACAGTTCAAGTTAACATTGTTTTTTTAATGTTATGTGACAATAAAGGACATTTTACGTACTATCATTAGCGGGGATATATTTGTGTTACTGCCTCTTTAAAAGACATTAATTGGATCTCATATCGAATACTATGCAGCCCCTTCGTTTTACAACTGTGATCAGCTTTAAAGGGTGGAAAGAGCACAGCGGTATTTTACAGAGCAAATTACTCAAATAAATTAACTGAATTGTAAGAGAAGCCTTGAGACACTGTCTCTATACTCAATAAACTATAGGGTGATAAGAAGTGATTTCATGCTAATTTTTAACTGTGTGCATAATCCTCTATCTGCAGCTAATAATGGTATTGAAGTCAAAGATCATTCAGTTGTTATAAGGAGTAAAGAAAGGATTTATTGTGGTTCCTAGGTATGAAACAAGATTTAAAAGTAGTTCTTTCCATTGTAGAGCAAGACTGTGGAATTCACATTATATTAGAAAAATAAATGGATAGTCTGAGTTCCTTTCAAAGAAGACTAGACATTTGTCTGGGTAATAGGGTAAATTCTTCAACATTGCTTTGACAAAAATATTAAAACACTGAAGCATAACAACAAGGAGAACATTTTATTATAGCTGTTATATCTATGGATCAAAACATGCACTTCTTTAATTATTATAAACTTGTGCTCTGAAATATAGTTTATAAATAATCATAACAAATGTTCTCATTATGTACAATATTGGAATAAACTTTATGATCATATTTTATAGTAAATCTCATAAGTTTATAAATACCCCTATAAGTTCTCTGAGGGAGTAAACAAAATCATTCTTACTCAGGATATCTTTTGTTTCTATTGTATTATCACCATATTTATAAAATACTTGTGTGTGTGTGTGTGTGTGTGTGTGTGTGTGTGTGTATATATATATATATGTATGTATATATATATATATATATATATATGTATATATACATATATATATATATATATATATTTATATTTATATATATTGATATATATATATAGTTATTTATATATATATATATATATATATATATATATATATATATATATATATATATATAACTATATATATATATATATATATACACACACACACACATAGTTATATATATATATATATATATATATATATATATATATATATATATATATATATATATATATATATATATATATATATATATATATATATATATATATATATATATATATATAAGGAGTTCATTAACCTCTTCTGTCTTCACTGAACATTTCCTTTTTTTTATTTTCATTCTAATTACCCATTCCTCTCCTAGGCCAGAAATTCCTGCCTTTCACTACCCCCCTTCATCATTGAACCTTCCTTCTTTCATCTCCTCCTACCCTACAAACTTGCCCAGCATAAAATTGTAATCCGATCATACTATCTCTCTGTGCTTGCTTTTCTGGTCAGTACCTGCACACACCTACCCTACTTGTCCCCCTTCCAAGCTATATCCGCTCCAAACCTATCATAAGGTTCCAGTCCCACGAGATGCCATCTTTAAATCCCCAGTCCTGCTCTCAGCTGCTGTGCCCCTGGCTTTAGCGTCCACACCTACAGTAAGTTTGCAACAGTTTTCTCTACTGTCTTACATCCACAAACCTGTATTTAATTGCACTTTTTTATGTGAAATCCTGCGTTTTATTTCCTAATGTAAACATAACCATGGCTATGTAAAGACATGCAAAGTAGCATTCTGTTATTTTCTTTTTAAGCATTTGATATGTGTTCCTCTTTTGTACCCCTGCTGAACATTGCTGTTAGTTTGTGAAGCCTTTGCTTAAGCCTAATTGCTGGTAATGTTAATTAGTCTATACCAATATTATAGTTTATAGCCTGAAGCCAGATTTGAGATATACTAGTAAAGGAACTGTGGTAGCTGAAAGTTCATTATACTAGCATGCTAAAGTGCGACATTGAAACGCACTGTGATATATACTTGCCCATGTGGTAACCTATTATAATTTTAGTCTTGGTCACTCATATACAGCTTAAGATCCTAGTTACTGTGTTTATTATAAAATTATCTTTGAAATTGTTTCTGCACCAAATGCCCTGATTTGAATTCTCATGACATATGTGTTTTTTTATTCACTGTTGAATAGCCTATATCTTTCTGTTCATGACACCCCTTTACAACTACCTCTTTCTCCATATCACTCCAGCAATCCATCCTACTTGCCTAAACATTCACCTAGTGACTGTGCCCTGCTGAACAGCTAAGAACAAAACATAAAGATAAATCAAAATCTGTCTGCCTCATCCCCAAAAGGAAAAGATCCAAACTACTCTCTGAGCGGTACACATTTAAGGAACTATGAAAGTATGTTAACTGATGTTTACCTCCTATAATTTACTGTGATATTGCCTAATTCTTGCTAGGTGGTTAGAGCACGCTCCCTGCCAAGATACCCAGCAGCCATACCCTTCTTACTGTGCATCCCCCATACCTTCCTTATCTAAGCCTCTTACATTCACAGTACACCTAGTTTAACCCCCATAAGTTAGTATCAGAACCATATATCCTACAAAATTACTGAAATAAGAAAAATATGACATACCAACTCAAACAGGCTGTTAGTAAGGTGTTAGCTCCTTAGATACATTGTGACCCAGTACCTATCCCCGATGCCCCCTTAATGTGAGCACTGTTCTCTGCTTCACTGATTGTTTTCTGCTGCTGGCTAAGTCTTATTTGCTCTAACCCACTCCATTTGCCCTGCTGGCTCACTCTGCTCCCCTACCCTGCCCCCACTACTCCTACCTTTATTCCCATCACTACTCTCCACCTCCTTTTCTCTCATCCAGTCCACTCTCTTCTCCTCATCATCCACTCGCCCACCCATTCTCCACTAATTAATCAACCACTCCCCAGCCTGATCCATTGCACCCTTTACACATATCTATATCCCTCCCTCTTACTCTCCCACATACCCACTGCCACCATACTACCCACTCATACCTCCCTAATTAACCATGCTCTCTCCACTTTCATTAAACCTTCACAGCCACTCTATCTGCTTACTTCTTCTAATCCCTCTATTCCATGCAACCTCTTATTCCTCTTTCAAACTCCCACCTCTTTCCTATCGCCTACCTCTACTACCAACTCCCATCCACACCCTATAACATCCCACTTTCATACCATATCCTCCTCTCTTATTCAACCAATCCCACCCCACTGCTACAAACCAAAAATTACATCCTCCTCACTGAAACACAACACACCAAAGCAATATTGCTTTCCCCACAAAACTCAAGGAGCAAACCCAAGCTCCTGCTCACATTTTCCTTTGCCAACCTCTACTTATCAGGAGACATACACCCCAACACCGGACCAAAGACTAGCACCAATCACACTTCTCCAAACACAACCCATACTACCAACCATAAGTATCTCAAACTACTTACTATTAACACCCAGAGTTTGAGAAATAAAATATCACACTTCCAGGCTTGGCTAAACCATACTTTACCAGATGTAGTAGCAGTCTCTGAGACATGGCTAAAACCCCACATTCCTGACTCTGAAATCCTACCCCCTGGGTTTTAAGCACTCAGACATGACTGCCAAAATAAGAAAGGAGGAGGAATAGCCTTAATTTACTGTAGTCTACTCTCCATCACTCCCTACCCAAACCCCATTATTCAGTTCAATAACGCTGAACTAGTCATAGGAATACTCAAAATGAATTACCATAAAAACATTTGTATTGTGGCCCTCTACATCCCCCCTGGAAATAACAGCAATGCACTTGAAGAAATACTTCTATGGGCCACAACCAATATTACACCTGAGACATATATATTAGGGGATGTGAACATTGACTGGAACAAAACTAATTCTAAAACTCCCTCCATATCTATCAGTCTATTTAACTTCACACAACTTGCAAATGACATTACCGGACCAAATAAAAACAAGACCCCAGGCTCCACTCTTGACTGGATGCTAGCCTCCCACCCAAATAAAATCTCACACACAGGTATCCTACCAGACACCATGAGTGACCACTTGCCAGTCTTCATCCATAGAGCAACCCGCCTACACTCTTCACCTACACCAGTACATCCAGACTCAAAACCTCACAAACTTTAACCCTAAAACTTTTTCCAACTCCATCAAACAAACTTGGACAGCCTAAAGAATCTTGGAATAGACAATGCCATAGACTTCTTTAACTCAACCTTCTTAAATACCTTGAATTCCCAAGCCCCACCAAGAACAAAACGTATAAAACCCAACTCTGCCCCATGGCTAACTAAAGATACTAAAACACTTATGCAAAAAAGAGACAAGACCTGGAAACTTTACCACCACAATAAACACCCTGACACTCTTTTAAAATATAAGCAACTCCACAACCTAGCCAAAAAACAGATTATAAAAGATAAAAAATCCTACTATACTAAACTCCAGGCTAATCATTCCAAAAACCCTAAACAGTTCTGGAACTCCATCAACTCTTTTCTAAACACAGGGACCAAACAAAATCCTTGCACTGACACCAGCAAAACTGACACAGAAATAGCCACTCTATTCAACTCCTTCTTTACCAACTCTATAGCAGAACTCACCAAGACCTTCCCAAATCATGACCCCTCCGCTCCCCTCAAACCCTCTTCCCTAACCTTTACCAAAGCTTCAATCCTCCTACATTTCAACTCAAACCCATCTCCACCTCATACATAAACAAACTTCTCTCCAAACTTAAGCCATGCTCCAACACATTGACAATATCCCCTCACTATTCCTAAAACTAGCAGCTGATGGTATCATAATCCCTATCAGCATTCTCATTAATAGATCCATACAGGAATCTTATGTTCCCAAACTGTGGTGCTCTGACTTTATCCTACCCCTCCACAAAGGTGGCAAAAATAATAACATCTCAAACTTCCGACTTATAGACATTCTCTCCCCAATCTCAAAAATTCTTGAAAAATGCATCCACCTCCAGCTCATGCCTTTCCTTACCAATAATCAACTGTTCACCCCTACACAACATGGTTTCCATCCTGGCCACAGTACAATAGCTGCTCCTTTCTCTTACCTAGACATAGTAAACCACACCTGTGACTCTGGAGAAATTGTATCCACAGGCCATCTTGATCTCTCTAAAGCATTTGACACTGTCTCCCATTCCCACCTCCTTAAACACCTTTCTAACCTTAATCTCTCTCAAAATACCCTAACCTGGTTCAGTAGCTATCTTGCTGACAGATCTCAGGCAGTGAAGTGGCAAACTGGGACTTCAGCCTTCCTTCCCACCCCAACCGGGGTACCCCAAGGATCCATACTTGGTCCAATGCTCTTTAATATATTCATTAATCATTTCTATGCAGCCATCCCAAGCAATAAGATAGTACAATACACAGATAATTCAACTCTAGTCTGCTCCGCTTCTAACCTCCCAGAATTCCAAACAAAAACTCAAATCTCCTTCTCAGCTACAGAGAACTGGATGCTTCAAAAACACCTCTCTCTAAATGCCAACAAATCTAAGATCCTACTTTTCTCTCCCTCTAAATCCCTCACTCTCAACAAAAACTCTTTCAAAATTATCAGCCATGCCAGCTCATCCATATAAGTTGTTCCCTCTGCTAAGCTTCTTGGGGTTACTTTTGATGAACACCTAAAAGTTAATACTCATATTCAGCTAAATATTAAGAAAACACATCAGAAACTTGGCACGTTGTACAGAAACTCCCACTTTCTCTCTTCTTCTACAAGACAAACACTCACCACTACCTACTTACTGCCGTCACTTTTGTACAGTGCTCCTCTTCTAACTAACCTATCCTCCTCTATCTCTTCCAAACTGGAAATCTGTCACAATAAAATCTCTAAATTCGCCACTAAATCCAAATACCCCTCCCACCACTGTACATCTCTCCACCAGCTAAATTGGCTAGAACTTCCCAACTACCTTAAGTTCTTCCAAATCACTACACCCCACAAACTAATTCTTAAACCCACTAGCTGCCCAGCTCTAACATCTTACCATCATACACCCGTTACAGAACTCTAAGATCTGCCCAAACAAATCTACTTTATATAGACAAACCAAACTGTCCAGCTGGTCAACTTCTCCTATCATTCCCCCTAGCAAAAAATGGAATTCCCTCCCCCCCACTCTAAGAACTTCAGAAAACTTTGAACACTTTAAAACTCTGCTCCATTCCCACCTCACCCAAAATAGGAAATGCAGTTGCACTCAACCCACCTAGGCTACTAATGTCCCTACTACAAGTTAATCTACTCCATACTAATTACCTAAAACAGTAGCCTGACTCTGAATATAACATAATTTAACATCTATATCTTAAATTTATATATTGTAAATAATTTACTAACTGTCCTCTCTTTCCCCCATCTGGGGGTGATTCTTTCTACTGGCAACTCATAAAGTTTGATGCTATTGAAATAAAAACCTCCACACTTCGTATCCTGAATGGTGATTTATGCACCCTACCTTTTCTAGTTCTTAAATGTCTGTCTCATATCTATACTTTTTAAATAATGTACTTTCCACCTATATTCACCCCCCTCAATGCAAAATTGTGTTTACAAATGTCAGTTTATAACTACATTCAAATGAATAACTACATTCAAATGAATTACAATTATTTTATAACCTTTCTCACATCATCTACTTCCTCAGTGCAACTTATCCTCTGTACAATTTGTCCCAATTCTAGCATATATGTATGTATGTAATGCATCGAAAGGTTGAACCTCAGCACTGAAATAATTTTTTGATTGTACCCTACTAAGTTTTACTATGTAATATTTATTTTTTGCTTATTGTCACTGTGTATTATGCAGCTTTTCTCCCCAAGTCTCCACTGAAAACGGGCTCCTTGAGCCCAGTGGACCTCCCCGGTCATCAAACTAAAAATAAATCAATAAATAAATAATATAAATATATATATATATATATATATATATATATATATATATATATATATATATATATATATATATAGATAGATATATATAGTTTGTGTTATAAGTATGTTATGACATATGCTTTTTTCCCGTTTTCTATAGTTAGGAAATCATCAAGTTGAATTTTAACTGTTGTTACAAGGAAGTTTAAAAATTAAATAAAGATATTGGGAAAAAAAAGATGCACTTGAAACTGTTAGCCAGCCAGTTTTTCTTCAACAGTTAAGTAAACTTGGCATCTCACAAGAAGTAGTAAATTATTTTACTGCACCATTTCCAACTGAACATTTGTAGTATTTGCCAGACGTATGTTCTCCGAAATATGCATGAATACTGAAGGAGTTCCACAAGGTAGTTGTTAACCCCTTACTTTTCTCATTATTCTTCAGTGACTTACCATTCAAACTCCCTGATAAAAAATGTATCCTTAATGCAGATGACACTGCTATGACAAAGGCCGAGAAATCATACAGTGCCTTAAGAATGCATCTACAGAATGACTTATTCCACATTTGGAAATGACTTACACACAAGGATTAATTATTAATATCCAAAATGTCCAGCATTGTTATGTGGCGCATATAGACTGAGCAGAACCAGTCTCATACAGTAATAGATCCTGATGACTCACAAATATCCCACTGAATACCAAAAATATTTAACTGTGCTTCTAGGCCACAGACTAATATTTAGCAAATGCTGAAAACAGCAGATTGACAAAGTAATGGCTCAACTAAAAGAATTGCGTGGAATCTCCTACCTGCTAACAAGTGATGCGCACAAATCTGTAGCCATAAATGCCTTACTCATGGGACTGTAGTATGTCCTCCCACTGAAAGTCTAAATTCCCCTCAAAATAATTCTGCCACAAACATCAAAGAACAAAATAGTGTGATTTATACACTCAGCACATGACACAGAGCATCATTTCGAAACTAACTAGAGGAATAAATGGTATCCAACAGAAGTTAAGGAATCCATCCTTCCATTATTCCACAACCTCTTTTCCCATTTTTGTACATGGGGTCAGGGTGTTTTCTCCTTAATGCACTACCCTATAAAACTTTTAAGCAATAAAATATTCACTGCTCATTACAAGCATCCTTTGTGAGCTCAAAAGTCATGAAGGTATATATCTGCACAGACCCCACTGCCATTTCATTTTAGCCACAGATGAAAGGCATTTTATATTTTTGTGAAATCGCCTACCCAAGAAAACTACAAATCACTAATACACTTCTCATATTTTATAAACAATTAAAGGTTCACCTCAATCAAAAATACAAGTGTGACTGATACAGATTAGCAGGGTAATAGTCCAAACTGACCAAACTGTGTGCCTCTGCCATCAAAGTTAAACAGCTGCTCATTTGTCTCTCACTTAACTGTACAATAACTTTACTCTATAAAAATATTTTGTGTAAGAAAACATACTATTTTTGGTAACAGTCATCAAGAACCTAACTGTGACAGCGACTGGATATTCCTCCTCTCATTTATTTAGCAGCAGGGGGATCCAAGGGTTGCATCAAATGATAGCTCATAGATGATATTAGGCATTTAGCAGATGAATTATTCCCACGATAAATACTTACAGTGTGCCTTCAAAATCTACCCTCTGAGTTCAATGTACCTAATTGACTTATAATATGCTACCATAAATTACTGCAATAATAGCCTACTCTCACATTTTTATTCTGTCAGATGCCCTGTTACCAATAACAGAGGTCAGTTCAGAGGTGCAGCACCATACTAACACTTAATGTGTTATTATCACACTGCATTCTGTGGAGTTGTTGCACTATGTATTCTGGCATTCAGTACTTATAACATCAGGCTTACATTCCTCAAATGCATCAGCACTGTGTTTTCTGCATGTTTTCCTTTTGTTGTAGCCTTGCATTACCTGTAATTATATGTAAATGTATGTACTTTTTTAACTGTCGTCTATTTTACAATGAGACTAATACTGCAATGGTGTCATACATATTGTTACTGACTTGATTGAGGTCATGACTGAAAAATGTCTGTGGACCACTCTGCCTACTCAGTTAACAAAATAAATGAATGAATAAATAAATAAATAAATAAAATACATAAATGACAAGACATAGACACTATCCTGAATATATCAATAACATCTACCTCTGAGTATAATCATGTAAATATCCAAGCAGAATCCCTAATCTTTATTGAAGTAATGTAACTCAGATGCTACAGAAATGCATTTTGCTGCTGTGCTTGCTTGCTGTATTTTGCATATGTTCTGTCTTGTCTCTGTGCCCCATCTTATGGCTTAAATGGTTTGTTGGACTACTATATATATATATATATATATATATATATATATATATATATATATATATATATATATATATATATATATATATACTACTATATTGAGCTCATTATCTAATGCAGAAAACAGAAGGAATTATAGAAGAACAGAAAACTGAATGCCTAATGGTGATGGCATCATCATAACCATGATGATGGCTGTCTCCCACCAAAAAAGGCAAAAAGTCATCCCACACAGACAGTCGCACTCCCACTGCAGCCAGCAGCTCTTAATACTATCTAATTTGTGTAGTCTTCAAAATTTTGAAAGGAAGATTTGTGAAAGAAGCATGAAAAAAAAAAACCAAAACAAACGAAAAACAAATAAATAAATAAATAAGTCAAGGCACCCAGCCCAGATTGGTTTCTGCCCCACTCATTAACACTGTGTATCCTATGTTACAGGTCACTCATTAACACTTTGCATCCTATGTTAAAGGTACAAGCTAGCCCTTACACTAACCTGCTCCTGCCCCTAACCCAACCCTACAACTTGCCTAAGAAAAACCCTTCCTGTAACACTACCACTATTCCAACAAGTTATGTCTGGAGTTAGTGGCAGTGTAAACAAATCACGGCAGGAAAGTGTTTTCCCATTTTCATCTGTTATATTTGAGGATTTTAATTATCGGATATACTGGGTTCGACCTTTTATGGTTCAGACATTCAATAATTTGATCATTTGCCATAGATCCTGGGAAACTATTGACCCATATACCTGATTAATCTAATTTGTAAAGCCATGGAAAAAATAATCATGGCTATGGTAAATGACGACATAATAAACCTTTAGACATTGTATCCAACTCAGTTTGGTCTCCTCATGGGCAGTTCATACCTACTTAACCTGGTGAAGTTCTCCTAGAAGGTCACAAAAGTAATGGGTGGGGGCAAATAGAGTATACTGCCTACCTTGATGTTGCCCAAGCATTTGACACAGTACCCCAGTCAGGCATTGCCAGTCTACCTAATGGTCTGGTACCGATGTCTGAAGTCAAGGTTAATGTCAAAGGCTTCTGGCTGACCAAGTTCACAGATGATTGCAAACTAGATGCAGTCATTAAATCCCACCATAACACAAATATGTACCACAAAGGCTTGGAATAGAGTAATAATTGGTGACAGATTTGTAGTCTGAAACTCAGTGTCAAGAAGTGCATGGTTTGGTAAGGCAACTGTCCCTGCAAATTACTCCATTAATAATACAGCCCTTAGAGTAAACCCAGTGGTCACGGATTTCAGAACATGTGTTGACAGTGACTTGGCCTTTGACCATCATGGGTGTACTGTACAAGGAAATCAGTCTATGTTGCATAACTTACAAGCAAGGTTATGGCATTTTGGTCTAAAGATGTCATTGTCTGTTGTACTCACCCTTCTTTAGACCAATCACTGAGTACAATGCCTTTGTTTGTATGTGCCTGACCGGGCATGTGCAATATATGAACCAAAGTATATTATGGGCTCTGCACTGATGATTTTTAGCCTACATTCCAACTCTCTACATCTCTTCCTTATCTATCTCGTACCATACCTACATGCCCTCCTTCACATACATTCATTTAATAGCTAGATTATCTGCAGACGGTCCAGATGAGAAGAATACAGAGTACAAAATACCTCCTATGCAAACTGCCTCAAAGCCTTATCCTTATAGTCAGTTTTGTATAGACTGCTGGGTGATGACTTATGCCTGTGTTGCAAAGCATGCTCTGATTCAGCCTTAATGGACCTGTTGTACATATGCAAATTCAAATGCCATCAGAAACACCTGATCAACAGAACTAAGCATCATCTGCAACATAAGTAAGACATGCTGCAAAGACAGGTATGTGTTTCAGAAATCTCTTCGCTATAATAGGCTTCCAATCCACATGAAGCAAAGTTTTTTCCTGCATTTATTCAAGTGCAACTTGACTCACTGGATGGGGAAACATACATTTACCCATGGTCTGGCACTTTTCTCTCTATTAGATGGACGAAGCTTGCTTGTAGATGCTGCCCAAGTTATGTATAGCCCCCTACTCAAACCTATGGGACCAAAACCTGTTCAATACTTCTGGGAAGCATGGGTAGGCTTAAAAATACCCTTTAGTTCCATTAGCATACTATTTTACTATGATCCTATGATCAAAGTGTTGGTTTGCTCCTCCCTGTGAAAATATATGTAAAATGCCATGCCAAGAGAAAACCTTATACATTTTCTTTAACTGCACATACCTGTACATCATTTGTAACCCCCCCCCTCAAATTATATACAAACAGACTGATAAAGACTGATGCAAGGCATAGGTTCATAGGTTCATACTAGGCTATCTGCCCTAGGGCATTTATAAGCCTAGCCAGAATGTGTTTGGCTTTCGCCACCCATTTTAAATTTATTTTGATATGCCCTTTTTCGAGGTTATTATACTGTGCCTCTGTCTAACAGTGACACAGAAGTGACACCCGGGGTAAACCTACGATCTCCCATCCATTCATTAAGATTCCTCTTGAAGAGAGTCAATGAGGGACTCTGCCTAACCTGGACTGGGATTATATTCCAGAGTGAAGGGAGCCTCTGGGTTATGAATCTGTCCCTCCAGCATGTCCTATTTATTTCAGTGCTGAGGTTCAAGTCTCTCGAGTGCATAGCTCGATGGGATTTGGATTTTCTGAGGTGCAGCATGTCCATTAATTCCGGGTTGGACATGGCTTTATACGTCAGGCACAGATCACCTCTGAACAGGCGGTATGCCACTGAGTAGAGCTGGAGTTTCTTTAACCAGGCAGCATATGGCATCTGTTTGAGCCCTTTGATCCTCTTGGTGAGGTACTTTTGGGGTCTTTCCAGTTGCTGCAGGTGTCTGGTAAGGTACATCCCAAAAGGGGCATTGTACTCAATTATGGGCCTGATGAGGGATGAGTAAAGAGGCATGATTTATTTATTTTATTTATTTTATTTTATTTTACATTTGTTGACCGGGCTAGTCCAGCTGGATATATGTCCATTTTCAGTGGAGGCCCGGGGAGAAAAGCTCCAACGAAATTTACAAATAATACACAGTAATGGTCCAAACAAGTTAAAATTCTTAAAACATTAAGACAGAACATAAAATCTTTGGAGAGAGGCAAGTTAAAACAAAGTTGTAACATATATTTGCTATACAGATTCTTAGATATAAGTTTCTAATATGGAAAAATTAGAAAAAAGTAGTAAAAATATTTTTTTTTTTTTTTTTTTATCTCTCTAGTGTGTTATGTGAGGAGGAGTTTAGGAGGGAAGGATACAAGACAGGTTAGTCTGGGTTGTTACAGGAGCAAAGCCAATGCTTGTTAAGATGTGTCTTTAGTTGTTTTTTAAAGAGTGGAGGACTAGACAAAGATGAGATATCAGATGGTAGTTTGTTCCATATATGTCCAACAGAGTTAGAAAAAAGGCTATTGCCAGCAGAGTTATTGGGTATGGTAGTATTAACCAGTAGTTTGTTTGCAGAGTGTAGCTGTTTCAAGTTATTATATGGTGTAATGAGGTTGGAGAGAACAGGTGTTTTAGCAGGCTGATAAAGAATTTTGTGAGCAGTTAAGAGCTGTTGATAAGTCAGCCTGTTAGGAAGTTCCAGCCAGCCTAGTTGTTTTAGGTTATGACAGTGATGGGTTCTGAAGAGAGATCCTGTGGCAAATCGGGCAATATTATGGTAGGATGTGCTAAGTTTCTTGAGGTTATATTTCGAGAGATTGGTATAAATAGTGGAAGCATATAGAAGGGTAGAGATAAGGTGAGAACTGGCTAAGGTGGTCCGAGCTTCAGGTGTAAGGAATGATTTGATTCTATAGAGGGAACCAATCTTTTGTTTATTGTTTTTATTGTGTTGTTTATATGGGAATCAAAATTGAGATTGTTGTCAATAGTTACTCCTAGTAGTTTTGTAGTAGCATCAGGAGAAATCAGGGTGTTATCAGAGGAAGTAATAGAGAAGTTAAGAGAGCTTGATTTGTGTGTAGGAGAGAACAATAGCAACTTTGTTTTCTTTGGGTTAAGGAGAAGGCAACGGTCAGAGAACCAGTGTTCAACAGTGGAAAAAGCTTTTTGGGTAAGTGACTGGAGTTCAGTCTGAGAGGAAGCAGTGCAGATTATCGTGGAATCGTCTGCATATTGTATGCAAGTAGTGTTTGGAATAGCTGACTGTAGGTCGTTAATAAATATAGAAAATAGGAGTGGGCCAAGTATAGACCCTTGAGGTAATCCTAAAGAGATAGGAAGGAGAGTCGATAGTGAATTTTTCCAAAGTACTGCCTGCTGACGATGTTCTAGGTAAGATGTAAACCAGGATAAGGAAGATGGATGAATTGAGAGAGATTGTAGTATGTGCAGAAGGAGCTTGTGATTTACCATGTCGAAAGCTTTTGAACGATCAATGAAGATGGAAGATGATGGGTTAGTGTTGTTTACGGTTATGATTGATTGTGTTGGTAAAGGAGAGTCATGCAGTAGTGGTACTGTGAGAAGGTCTAAAACCATGTTGACTGTTAGCAAGTAGGTTGTTATGGAGAAGGTGGTTAAGGAGTTGTTTATGGATGCACTTTTCCATAATTTTGGCTATAGGTGATAGCAATGCTATGGGACGAAAATTAGAGAAGTCATTAGAATTGCCCCCTTTGTGTAGTGGGATGATGTGAGATATTTTCCAGATGGAAGGGAAGATTCCTTCCTTTATAGATCTATTAATCAGTATTGAGATGGGGTAGGCAATAGCTTTAGCTGCTATCTGCAGAAATTCTGCAGGAAGTTTGTCTGCAGAGGGTGTGGTGGGTCTAAGTTTCTGGAGTAGGGATAGGATAAATGAGGTAGGTACAGGTTGCAGGGAAAGGGGAAGAAAATTATGTGGAGCAGGAGAGGGTAATTTAGAGATGTCCGGAGGTAAGTGATTTGCTAGAGTTTGGATGGTATTGGTGAAGAAAGAATTGAAGTCATTAGCTATTTGTTTAGGATTGTCTGGATTAGAGTCCTGGGGATTTGGAGTACGTGACTGACCTGGGGATAGAAGATTATTAATACTAGCCCAGAATTTTTTGGGTTCTTTTTTGGTGGTTTGTTGTAGTTGAAAGTAATAGTTCTTTTTGTCTGCCAGGATGGCTTTTTTTGTACTATTTCTAAGCTCTCTGAATTTGTGGTTGTCAGTTAGATTCTTAGTGGAGCGCCATTTATCCCATGCTTTGTTTCTAAGAATAATTTTCTGCTTAGTATTGTTGGATAGCCAGGGAGCTGTTTTAGCTTTGGTTCTAATAGTGCGACTTGGGGCATGGTTATCTAGTATGGATAGGAATGTATAATTAAAGTATTCGACAGCATCATTTAGTGGAAGAAGTTTTAGTTGGGGCCAATTACATTGTCTTAGTTCAGCGAGAAACTGATCAGAATTGAATCGTTTTTTAGATCTTAGTGTTTTGTAGGTGGTAGGTAAGGCTAGGTTTGATTTGTGTCTAATGATGTAAGTTAGTGAGTGGTCACTTAGGTCATCTGGAAGGATGCCTAATTGATAGGTTTGTCGTGGAGTGTTTGTGAGAATCCAGTCTAGAATGGTTTCTTTATTGTTAGTTTTATTGGTTCTTGTAGGACTACTAATGAGTTGTTTAAATCCATATAGGTTTATATGGGAGGTGGGGTTAGAACTGTTACAGGAGAACCAATTGATGTTAAAATCTCCTAAGACTATTGTTTCTTGAGGGAGGTTGGTAGAGAGTGAGTTGAGGATATGTTCAAGTGTGTTAATATTGTTTCCAGGAGGGAGATATGCACATATGATATTTATGGCCTTAGTATTATTAACTTGGAGTTTGGAGCTAATTATTTCAGCATTATTATCAAGGTTTAGAGTCAGATTTAAAGTAGTAAGTTGGAGTTGTGTTTTGTAGAGAATAGCTACGCCTCCTCCTTTTTTGGTAGTACGATCATGTCTAATGATATTATATCCAGGTGGGCTAATTTCATTGTCTTTGATTGATGGCTTTAGCCATGTTTCAGTTAAGCACAACATATCAAATTGATGGGTTTCAAGGAGGGCATGGATTTGACTAATTTTGTTACAAATACTTTGTATATTAAGATGGGCAATGGAGAGAGAGTTGTTGGGTTTGGAGAGAAAGAGAGACATAGTTTTGTCTAGTACTATGGGTGTTTTTGTTTTATTAGGTTGTGGGCCTGGATTAGGATGGATATCTCCATCTAACAAAAGGTTAAGGAAATTGAGGTATTTAGAGTGATGGAGTAAGTAGTAGATGTCTGATATTTTCCTAGGTTTAGGTATACTTAGCTTGAGGTGAGTTATTCTATGGTATTTGGCATATAGATAGTTGGGTTTTGTGTTAAGGTTGAAAAGAAAAGGAGAGAGAGGTGATATATATGTACTTGTGTACTTTGAGTGGGATGAATATGAAGAGTTCAATGGGTATTCATATGAGGATAGGATGTAAGTAATTATAAGAAAAGATAAAAGTGATAAGCTGATGAGCTGTTTGAGGAGTGGTGAAGTGCTTGGTATAGCCATAGAGGATGGGTAAAAGTAGGATTTAGTATGAGGTATATTGTAGGCAGTAGTAGAAGAGAGAGGATAGGGGAGGAGGTGTAGATAATTAGTGGGTGTGGTTTTTAAAGGATGATGACCTCCCCTGATCTAGATGTAAATCCCTTCATGATTATGTGGGCTATATAAAATGTTTTTCTAACCACTTTGGCCACGTGGTTGTCAAATGAGAGATTGCTATCAACTTGGGTCCCCAGGTCCCTAATTACTTCTTCTGTACTTAATGGATTACCACCTATGTGGTAATTTGTGGGCACTTTATTTTTGCCAAAGGGGATGACTATACACTTTTTGGCATTTAGCTTGAGGCCATGGCTCTGGCACCAGTTGTCTGTTTCTATGAGGCCCTTTTGGAGGATGCTTGTATCAGCTGGAGAGTCGATTATGCAATAAAGGTAGGGGTCACTACCATAAAACAGACAGAGCCACTGTTGCCATGTTGCCATTTATTTACTTTATTTATTGTATCCCTAGTGGAACTGGAATTCTTAACTTGGATGCTGGAGAAGGAGCATATTTTCACACATGGTATAGAAGCATAAGTCACTTGTGCTACAGGCAGAGGCCAAAGATGGTGGTAGCAACAGACACAATGTATATGAAAGGAGCATGAGAAGCTGATAGTTGCTCACCAGTCTAAATGATGTGTCTTCTGTTACAAAAGTTCTAAAGCAATACAATTAACTTAGCATATAATTAGCTTTATCAAAAGATCCTTTTACTTAGAATTCAATAGCCACATCCATGCACATAAACACATCACAGAAACACAAAAATTATCAACAATATGCTTATCATAGATTTTATGATCATGCCATCCACCACAAACACTGTCAGTGCACTTCATCCTCCACCTGGACAAAAGGAACACAACTGCCCCCACAATGCCTATTGCTGGACAATCCATTCAGTACTTTTTTTGCATGATACCTGCCAGGTTAGATACTACCGTATGCCTTGTCAGTGCTCATTTTGAGAGTTGGACTACAAATTTAATTGAAACACAATAGAGCCATGCGCATATATAGCATATACAGTTACTCAACCTTTTAAAACACAGGTTACTATGGACGGGATTAATAGACACATAGCTCTTGGTGTATGACAAGTCAGAAGAAGATGCAACACACAGAGGGTGTTTGTAATTCAGAGAAATGGGTAGTATTATTGCACAAAACTCAGACTAGCCCATTATGCAATGCAACCTAATGAATGCATAATAACATGGAAATAAGAAACACAGTACAAATGAATCACATAGAATATACAAACAAGAAAAAATAAATGTTAAGCAAAATGTATAAAAGACTCCCTCCACTAGGGCACATACCCTTTTTCCACACTGAAAATTTTAGTCTAGATGAGAGGAGACAGTTTGCAGCAGCAATAGCTGTAGCTCAGCAACATATAGTGATGGACACCCTTGGGTCCAGTACTTGCAGTATTGCATTTCATGACCAGATGCACCAAAATACAAGGTATAGAAAGTGCTTAATATATCACCACGTGAGTGGCCAAGATAATTTATATGTGAATATACAGAGTCTGTTGGACCTCACTGATCTGTATCCCCCATAAGCAGAACTGTGATGGATGCATGGGGTACCCTTGCTCAAGGATACTTATGTACGTACAGCTTTATCCATTCTAGATATAGTGAGCTTTCAGAAACCTGCTGGGGACATATTAGGGATATAGCAGGCCACAGTCCCATGAATCCTGAAGATATCCTGCTCCCATTATTGAGACATTATTATCATTATTAAGGAAGAAATATTTCTGTGGTTCATAATTGTCACCCTATGTACCATATACAGTCTATTTGGCAGTCATTTTATTCTAGACTCCTTGCTCTTTGTGGTACACATTGTTAACATGACTGACCTTATGCTGATGTTAAATGAAATATCAACAATATGCCACAATTTGAATTGTGTTACCCTTAGGAATTGTAATACCTTCTTAAATGAATTATGTTGCAGAATGATACTTACATTGTTCTTGGTTACGCATTCTATGTGTCTCTGACATCAATGCCTGACATTCGTTTTGTCATTGTTGTTAAATGACATTATTGCTACAGATAGTTATTTTTTCTAGAATGGAAATATCTCTGCATTTTTATATAATTCCTACATGATTTTACTGTTTTTTTTCTTTTCTACTATATTTGCTTGGATAAACATTTAAAGAGTTTGATATATCTATCTATATATATATATATATATATATATATATATATATATATATATATATGTGTGTGTGTGTGTGTGTGTGTGTGTGTGTGTGTCCATGTCAGTTGCTGCATTATTAAATTAAATCTGAAAAGATGTTATATTTTATATGTCTGTATACAAACAAACAAACAGCAATCACAGATATCCCCAGACATGCACCTGTCAAACTGAGTTATTTCGCTGCACAAACTCAGTAACTCCTGTTAGCTTTTCAGAACGTACCTTGTTCTCTATTACAGAGAAAATCTTTTGAGATACTAATGTACAAGTACCAGTATAGACATTCATCAGTAATTACAGCATCAGAAATTATACTGTAACACTTTAGGCATCATTTTATTTATTTCCCAACAAAATGAATATACAAGACATTCTGACCATACTAATGTGTTTTAGCCTGTTTCCTGATTAAACACAGAGCTTGCTCCCAGAACAATCCAAATAACAACAATGTGTTTAGGTGCAGCAGATACGTGTGATAAATTAAATGCAAAACAAACAATCCACAATAATATATTTCTTCTTGTTTCAACCACCAAGGCAACAAATGCTAAGACAAAATCCATGCACTGCACTGGGGAGAACACTCGTATTTGACTGACCAGATTTCTAAAATGCTGACCAAAGAAGCACAGCAGCCCTACGGCAACAACCTTCCATCTACACAATAACAAAAGAAGTACTGGGGATAGTCCATATGGCTGACTAGCTGAGAGTAAGTGAATGTGAGAGTAAGTGAATGTGTGGATAGTCATATATTTCTTTGCTGGTCAAACAATAACTGCAGTGCAATCATCCACTGCACAAATTGTGAAATAAAGGCAATACTGACCATAGTAAGGAATGTCAGCATGCTTACAACAGTAACAGTGTAAGTTAGCTATGTTTTATAAACCAAGAAAGTGTGAAGCTCTATCCTAAAAAGCTCGCTACATTTCCTCCTGCATGAAGAAGTGCCACGTCTTTCATGTCTACCTGGAGGCAACTGAACAATGGCATGCAAAGTGGCAGGACATCCTTTGACCATAAACCCTGGCAAACTATTATCGTTGGAATATTGCTACTGGTAAATAATGAGCACATTGTAACTTGCATGTGCTCTGTTCATGTAATACACAACTGTAAGACTCTGACTCTAAGAAAAAGTAACTGCTATATGACCTATGGTATGTTCTCTCCTGCCATGTTATATTCAAAATTAATCCCTGTTGCAGGATTGTTGATTTATAATCTTATGTTGCATACCTGGATGCACTATTTTCTAGATTCATTAGAAGCTCTATATTACTATGTTTATCTTTAGGCTACCATATATGATGTAGTTATTTATTCATATCTATAATTTACCATTTTTACCATGTTAAGGGCTCATTCAGAAGTACGACAGCCTTTCAAACACCAATCAGAACTGTAGAATACATGACTTGCGGTTTCACAGTGAGTTTACTTTGAGTAGGTCTGTGTGGACGATCCTGATATTTGCATATACATATGCTGTTGATGAACATACGGAATCTGAAGAACTATAGCATCCCTTGCTGCTGCTGCTGGATAACAGTTATTCACTGTTCTGCTTCTGTGATTGATTCATTCTTGTACTATATGCCACCCAATTGTTAAAGTGCCCTAAATTCTGTGTATTTGTTGAGAAGTCTCCTAATACATCACAGTGACTGGTTATATAGATCTGGAGTAGACTGTCTGGGGCACTAACACACTGCATATCCAATGTGTGTCAATGTTATTTATTTCTTACATCTAAAAGGGACAGTGGGCTGCTATTGCCTATGCATACCTAGCGCAGGGACTGTGTTGGATCAGGATAAAGCATAAAGTGCTGCTAAAAGCAGAGGAGATGTAGAACAAAACAGGCTTTTTTGTCTATGTAAGCAAAATAAATAAGCATTGCAATGGAAAAATGCAATACGAAAGTGCAGAAAGGATTCTTCACAACAGGGGAGCACAGGGAATCACTCCAGACATCCTAAAACAGAATAATCAGGGGACAAGCTGTCTAAAACATGTTTTCCTTTATTTTTTGCATTATGGCGTATTGTGTTTTAGAATAGCAAGCATATGTAACACAGGCAAAGCTAAGCTAATACATACTGTGTTTATGGTACATATGTTTAGTATACATTAATTTCAGACTGCTCAAAATTTCTTTTAAATGAGCTTGTTTTTGTATTCATAGAATGCCAGTTCATTGATGAGTCTAATCACTCAGATCTCAAATACACTTAAGCTATTTTTCTGTGTCTGCAGGATAAGCCCAATGGTTTCATCCAAATATAGCATTTGTTTGTTTGAGGACAAGCATTTGGGTCATGTACTGTACCCCCAGATGCCCTGTGTTCAATTAGTGGCATGGGCACTGGGGGAGAGGAAGGTGTATGGGAGAGAGTGACCGATGTCAGCTTGTCCATCCTGTGGGGGAAAGGCAGCATAAGATTGTTGCAATATGCAATGTATGAGCCTGGTCAGTTCCATGCTGCATGAGTGGTGAGACAGCCAGTCAAGATATTGTACATATACCTCCAGAAGACAGTGGTCACACAGATGGCAAGGCTGCCACAAGTATATTTTTGGGGGGTATTAGGGCACACTCCCCAGCAAGCAGTATGAAATTGTGTCAGTGTTCTCATTCACCTCACCAGCACCATACAGGGTTCAGGTTGAGCCTGGGTAGGCTAATGTGTTTCCATTAGACCTAGCAAATGAAGAGAGGAGCTGATAGTAGCTGAAGGTCAGCTGAAGAGAAGAAAAAAAGAGTTTTTGTGACAGTCATGGCTTTATTCGTCTATGCCACAGGGATGGGCCAAATAAGCTCAACCTTTGCAAAGGCTATTTCATCTAAGGTTAAATTAATTAATAATGATCAAGAATATACTAATATTAAGAAAGCTACATTTGCAAGAAGATGTGTAGTCAAAGCAATATTATTATGCGGAGTACACAGGCAGCTCTGTATTCTAAATCCAGAGGAACTTCTTGTCAGAAACTTGGAGAACACAAGTGTTGTAATGTCTCCTTGGTGCATACTGAAGTGTTACAATGAAGTAAGCATGCTGCATAATAACAGCAATCCAACAGCTTCCTCTGATACAGTCATCACTGCAGCTGTAACCACCTCAGTACATAGTAGTATGAGATATGACATCAGCACAGGCTAACAACATAGTGATACCACAGGATTGTGCACAGCCATGTTTCTTACCCAAGCACCATATAATTTTCCATTCTATAGATGTTCTCGATCAAAATAGTATTCTATAATATAGTACGGTACAAATATATATAAAGTGTAGATACCTACAAGTAGGGTCTTGGAAATTACCTCAATATATGTCTTCAGCTCCATTAGATTCAGAGCTAAGAAAGATGCTACTGCACAACCTTTATTCTGTTGTGGCACTGGTCCTTATCTTACAGTATGCCTGCCAGGCAACTAATGGTTGCCTGATGCACTCACCCTTGTCACTGCCAGAATATGCCCTCCAACCACCTATTGTGTATCATACCAGGGAAAATGTGGAAAGAACAGGTAACCAGTCGTTGCACTCATGATATGGCACCTTCTGTGTGGAGTCTGCATGTTATCCCCGCGGTTGGGTAGCATTCGAAAGACATGCGTGCGTAAATGGGCATGCCTTCGTTGAAGGTTGGACATCGAGCTGGCACCTCGGCATTTCATAAAAAATCTACTGCCAATCATTAGTGGGCCAAAGTTCCACTGTGGCAACCCCTTACTGGAAAAAGCCAAAAGACAAACAACAACAACAACAACATGGGCTATTGTATGTAATTGCAAACCACAGAAAAAGGATATTATTAAGCCCCATAAGGACACATCAGCTAGATAAGGCTGGAAGAAGGCTATGCTTTGAAATGGTTACCTATTAGAAAATTGAAGTTACGGAACTTTGAATACCATATGGTCGACACCATATGATCAAAGTTCCGTCACTTCAAAATTTAAAAAAAAAGCAAAAAACAAAGACAACGTACTCGGACGGGTTAAAGCAGGGGGGGAAAGCCCCACCTGCACCCCCCCACTTAAATATAGCAACTCCGAGATCGCACTTTAACAAACTACAGTGCGGAAAGGGAAGATTTCCCTTTCCTACACTGTAGTGCGATCTCGGAGTTGGTATATTTAAGTAGCGGCAGGTGTGGGGGGGTGTAGGGTGGCTTGACCCCCCCTGCTTTAACCTGTCAGCTTGCCCTTTACTTTTTTTTTTTTATATGTTATTTTTGACAAATTCGAATTTCCAATTGTTCGATCATTAAAGGTCGACCTTTAGTGATTCAGACAATTGGAAATTCGATGTTCCAATAGGAAACCCTTTGATACTGATTATGTGCAATACAATCCAAACTTGTAGACAATGCACTTATAGTTTTACCCCAAATGATTCCACAATATATACACAGCTGCAAACAGATATCTGATGAGTCATCAGTCTGAGGAGGTGGGCATATGAAAAGCATGAACAAATGTAAGAAATTTAAACAAACAATAATCTTAAATCAAAATGCAAATGTAATACTGTACCACAGATTTTACAGTCAGCAGTTAGAGCACATATGGTAGTAAAATAAATATACTTTGTAAAAAGTACATCATGCAGGCACATGTCTAACATTCAACAGTGGAAATTGTATGTTAATCTTGTGCTAAGACAAATAAGCTACAAAATGCTTTTTTGGCCATTAGAAATTAATTCTGTAAGAATGTTTAGATCCCATGAGGATTCATTTAGCACCATTCCTCTTTCACATTAATGTGGGTTGATGCAAAGTCTGAAGCTTAAATTATTTTAAGTGATGTTTAAAATGGTTGTGTCTTTTTATGCTACAGTAATTTATTTTATGTAGAACCCATTACTGGCCATTAGCTGCTTTATATAATGCAGGTTTTACTTCCTACTCATGTATTGCATTAAGTGGGTTCTCAGATTTCAGATCTTTGTGGAATTTATCACCTACACAAATTTTATATCATCTGAATATTTTGTGACCCACACAGAGTCTAGTATCAGTTATACATACTCAGATTAAACAATACTATGCATATAACAGATCCCAGTGGTTTTCCTACACCCAGATCTCACCTGACACAAAACATTCTGGATATCTTAAACCTCTGTTTAATGTTATTTAGCAAAGAAACAATAATACATTATCAGTTACACTTGCAAAAGAACACTTCAGCATTATGATGTCTATCTGGATATTGTCAATAACTTTTGACAATTCCATATTTGCTGCACTCACTTTTAATCCCTGGTCTACATTTAGCCACGTGTTGCATACAAAGAACACAGTGGCTGGTTATGACTACGTGTCAGTAAAGAGGACTGGGTTGTTTTATAGTAAAACATATAGAGGACAACAAAGAAAGCTATACTTTCAGAGATGTGCAAAAATAATTATAACTGAGAACAAAGTCGCATACCTCCAACAATATAAATTGCTTGTTGTTGCTATGTCAAGTACCATGTTTATAATACATGGCTTTTCCACATTGTTATTTTATTTCATTCTGTGTATGGATTAAATGAAGAAAGAAAGTAGACATGTCTTTTAATGAAACTCATACTGTTTTGGTTTAACATCTATACTTCCTTTCCATTGTAAAACATTTCTTTCCGTTTTACCAGGCTCTGTCTTATGAGCTTATTTGATACCCAGTATGAAGAAAAAGAATATACATCAGTTATTTTTTTTTATTCAAACTGTTTGACATCATAGATATACTATTGGCTTGTTGTATTGATGAGATACCATAGCAGTGAATGTCCACAGCTATTAAGGTGTATCTTTTTGTTCTGCATTGCATTTATTGGTAAAAAAAATTGTGCAATAATGCACTGAAAAGTTGCAGTGCTGAAGCAATTTAATATTCTTCAGGGAAATTAGTGTATCTACCATAATGCCACAATAAATGGAGGTTTATATATGCTTTTGTACGAATGGTCCCTTGTTTTGCAAAGATCTCTCTGTATATCTGCTGTGGGATCTTTTCATTCTTCTGTGTGAATGTAGAGTCTGATTTTATAGCCTAAATGCATTATTGCTAAATGATTGTGCACATTGTATATTGAAGGGCTGGTAAGGTAATGCAAATTTAGGCTTTTGGAAGAAAGTTTTATAGCTCCCATGATGTTTTAATGAAGAGAGATGTTATTTTTCGCTGTAGCTTCTGTGCATGAGTTCAGCATTTATTTGTCATGAAACTTTTTTTCTCTTACTTTTCATTTTAAGTGTATCGTGCACAAAAGTAGTTTACTTAAAAGCTTTATAATTTAAATTTGATAAAAAAGTTATTTTTTCCCATGTTTTCTATTGCTGACACTATAAACATTTAGACAATTCACATAATTACAATTCTTTGGTGACTATGTGGGTGACACTGGTGAATAACTTGTGTGACAGTGCAGGATATTATTACATGACTGTAGTTGGTCCAGTATTTCATATAATAAATACTGGGTGCAAAAGAGAAACAAGTCACATAGTACAAGTGACTTACTTGAATGTAATGTGGATATACACAGGGCATTTCAGATTCAACTATAAGTCAAGCACAGGAGAAATCTGCATGGCATGCAATGCATTTGTAAGATATTCGCAAATAGTCTGTTCAGATGAAAAAGACAAGAAATAAATGGTGTAGCACACAAGGGGAATCTCAATGCAGACAACAGGTGGGTGAAGAATCAGGGTAAGCCTGAGGAAAAGGAGACTATGGAAGAGTGAACCATGGGGCATTGGGGATCCGGCCAAAACCATTATTGGTCTCTTTCTTGTGCCTCAAATGCCTTTTATTGAGTATAGTCAATATGTTAAACCTAGGAAAGAGTCCCTAGCGCCTCTGACTGATAATGGTAGCTGAGTCACTGGCATTGTTGGATTGTATATTAAATGGTAGCATATAATGTGTTCCAAAATGGAGGCACTTACTTTGAAACATGTACAATTGACTGAACTGGTTCTAAGGTCCTATCCAGTACAGCAATAATAAAAATAATTTATGCTGTACAACACGATATGACAAAAATGTATTTGACAAAAGCAACATTTCTGGAGATTGGTATACATTTATAACCCTCTCAACTCCTGGAATGAAAGGTAGCATTTTGAGGAAACCAGCATGGCATTTTAATGTCAGTAACAGTGGAAAAGTTGAAGACCTGCTAACAAAGGAAAAACTTTCAGTTATTTGGTCTGCAACTGAGTGCTGAGTGGTAAGATATGCTTTAGTTTTCTGGAACAGAGCCTGATGCAAGTGGTAACACTGAACATTCTGTAACCTACTGCAATGGAGCAGGCACATGTGACCTTGAAACTTCCACTCAGAGATAATAACAAACCTTGCCAAATAGTTCCCAGTGTGTTAAACTTGTTGACAAAGTGAGGGTTCTCAGAACAGTGAAAGAGAGCAAACTCTTTCAAATGAGGAACTCACTGATGACACTTTTATAGGACATTTTTCCTACTATGGCAAGGAAGAAGAGAGTCATTTAAAATGTTCATAAACTGCACTTCTCAATAACAATATGCTATCTGTCTTGAAATACCCATTGTATATTTGCATCAAACAAAGGGTAGGAATGTGACTTTCTATACTGTTGAAGCAGCCCTGCTTTTTTGCAGGCCAGTCTGTTCACAGAAGCTGTGGTCAATGAGAAAAAGATTGTTCTTTCCACAATAAGTGCTGTAATATAGTACAGCACACTAAGCCTAGGACTTGCCTGGGTAAATCTCTACTTTCTACCTATCACAAGCTAATAATCCAAGTTTATGGCTAATAGGGATTCTTTTTTACTGTGGAGTCTTCTGATCTCCCATGAATATCCTTGACACATTAACTTTATGTTCCAAAAAGAACAACTATGAGGGGTTGTGAAATGGACAGGAACATAATGGAGGTCTTAGAGCCTAGCAATATTGCTTTGTATGCCTCCTCTTAGTCAGATGTCATGATGATTGCCATACAAAAGGATATGGGCCTAGACGAATATGCATCCTCTAAGTTCTTAGATGTAAGAAGGCTCCAACCTGATAATGGGCTAATGCACATAAAGGTCTAGTTACAACCCCAGAATTTGAAGGAGCTAGTACTTTTTCCCTTCATTGATTAATTATCTGTTAACTGTTAGTTATGTTGTTTGTTCACTGGTAATATGTTTATATGTCCTTCCTTTCACATTAGGGGCTTGGATACCCTGTTAAAAGTCATAAAATAGTCAAGCTGATATTTCAGTCCTTCAAGGTGCAAAGGTTACAGCTGCAGATAACCATTGCCTGGGATCAATGGGTGTAAGGAATGCATTTAACTGTTTAGCTTCCACATCTAAATGATATGTTTTGATCTAGATAAGCCTTACATTAGGCTGGCCAATTGTTATTAAGACAAAGGGTAAGCAGAGTGGTTGATGGTAGTTAAGACATTTCATGGATATTTTGTTATGGGGTCTATTTATGGTTCCAATAACCACTCCTCTGTTTCCTTCAGCAAATTTAAGTCAGCACTAGATTTTATTCTCAGAATGTTACACAGGTAGTTTTAAGAGGGTGTTTCAATGCAGCGCTTAAATCTGTTACACCATATTATTTCCAAAACAGAGACCCTTCTGATAATTCAGAAGATCCCACAGCAAGGTATTTCAGATTTCAGGATTATTGCTAAATGGAAGAAGGCCATACACTGTAATGACTCAAGGTTTAAAATAAATTATCCAGGTAAGACTAGATTATTTTTTAAATTGTAGTTGACTGGTTAGAGCCATATAACTAGTTTTCTTGATATATTGTACCTTTATTGACCACAACACAATTTGTCTTGAGGTAATCTTTAGCACACAGATTGTGAATACTCAAAATAAGGATTGATGGTTTGTTGCCCTGGACCCATTAGGTCTCATGCCACTGAGACTTTGGTTGGGATCCTGTAAGTTAGTGCTACTTTCTAGATGTAAACTGGCCAAATATGTCCTTTTAGTAAAAATAAGGTACAATGATTGTAAGAGTGGAAATGAAAATGAACAGGGTATCTATTCCCACTTTAGGGATAGGGTGATTCACCATTATAAAATGTGTCTGAAAACTGTGGGGTAAATGTTAAGGTAAAGGGCCCAGCTCAGTTGTTAAAAAGAAGTGGCATGCCCTATCCAGAGGGCTGCTGACTTTGAAATGAAAGTAGGCCAGACCTCAGTAGTCGATTACCTGTCTGAATGACCACAAGGGGCAGATTATTCTGAACATAAAATGGAAGATTTAACAGGTTTTATGAGTCTTCCTACAGAGATGAGATATGGCACAATGCAACTTTGGGATTTAAAAGGACTTTCTATGAAAACTAAATATCTAAACATTCAAAGGGAAAACTTGATACATTATTTTATCCCATTATGAGCTATCAAGTAGAAAAAGTAAAATTTTTCCTGAAAGGTAAGGCCTTTTCCCCAGATAGCACTACTGTAAAAAATGTGTAAGTTTTCAGGGGACACTTCCAGACATAGCCTCGTTGAAAGACATTCAACAAGATGCCAAATTAATCACCTCTTCTCAAGTCTCTGATATTGTTGTTATTCTTGTATCAGATATTTGGGAGTCCTCTTTTCACATAAAGCCTTTGCAAATGCTTAATGTATAACCCATCAGAGATGGGTTCTTTGTCTGTTGTCAAGCACTGGAAACATGAAGTACAAAGAATTGCTGAAAATGAAGAAGTACTTACCACACAGGGTAATCCAATACTAACAGTTAAGAAAGTAGAAGTAAGAAAAACAGGTACACTTGTGCCAGAAAAAAAAGAACAAAAATAACATTAATCATTGAAATGACTACAGCAACTGATTATTGTGTCCTGTGTACTAAGAGACATAAAGTCATAAAACACCAGGGTATGTTATCAGAAACTAGAGCAATAAGGAATAACGACAGCTAGATAATTCCAATTGGTAAAGGATTAACAGGGCTATTAAAACAGAAAGAATTTCCAAACACACTTAAATACACTTGTGAAGGCTGCCAGCCTAGCTAGATAGAGATTTGTAGATAATACTGTTATTTGTAAATATTAATATACGCCACAGGCTTGTTCTCTTAAATGGGAGAAAATTGTGTTAAATGTTGAACGTCAGAATATATCAGCAGTGCACTCTGCTGGAAGAAAGAAGAAACGCAAGCAACTTCCACCCCCCCCCCCACACACACACAACCTAAATGACACATAACCCACAAACTCAGTGTGCCACTCAACCACAGCCCATAAGGCATAACAACGTACCCAACACTCTAGTCATAGGTGACTGTATAGACAGGCACACTGATGTTCCACTCACCAGATTAAACAAGGAGAGAGTTACTGTCAGCTGCCTGTCAGGTGCCAGGATCTGCCACATAACACATGCACTCAGGTCACTCCACAGCAAGTACAAATATGATTCTGTCATTGTCCCTGTTGGTGTAAATGACCAGAGATGTACTTCCATGGACTACATGAAAAGAGACATGGATGAGCTTTCTGATCTTGTAGCCCAGGCAGGTATGACCCTAGCCCTGAGCAGCATCCTGCCATCACCCAGAAAGATACCACAGTACAAGGACAAAGTGATTGACTTCAACAATTAGCTAAGCTTCTGGTGTTATTCTAAGGGGATCCAGTATCTGTCTGCCTGGGATGACATGATCGACAATCCACAATGCTTTGCCAGAGATGGCCTGCACCTGTCGTCCTTGAGATTCCGGATACTGGCTAAGGCTCTTGCCACCTCTATAGTGCTTTTTTTCAGCAAGATTCAAATGAAATTCACCGCCATAACAGGTGCAAGCAAGCAAAATCTGAGGGTAATGCTACTTAATGCTAGAAGTCTAAACCTCAAAATGCACTCACTCGAGGCACTCCTTAAAATGGAGAACATCGACATTTATGCAGTGACGGAGACCTGGTTCAAGGCTCCAGAGAGCACCCCTGCAATACCAGGCTATAATTCATACCACACCTTTCAGCCACCTAACCTGGACCGAAGCACTAAAGGCAGAGGTGTGTCCATATTCATTAAGGATAGCCACACCTCCAGGCTAGTTGCTCAGCATAATGCATCTGAGATTATCCAGGTGCAACTAACTCTGGGCAAGACCACAATGCAAATTTTAGCTTGCTACAGATCCCCCGCCATGCCCCAGGATTCCCACTCTTCATTTCTTGATACACTGGAAAATATTAGGATACAACCTAACACCCTAATAATGGGTGATTTCAACTACCCCCACCATTAACTGGGAAAACTACTCATGTAACAACTCTTGTGCTCAACGTTTTCTGGAATTCATAAATTCCAATGCCTTGGATCAACTTATCCACACCCCCACCAGGGACAGCAATATCCTAGACCTGGTCATTACCAACATGGACAACCAGTGTTCCACACCAGAGGTCAATTCCTTGTTGGTCAGATCTGACCATAAGCAAATCATCCTAGACATCCACATCCCACCACCACCCCCCATTGGGGAAACCACTGTAAAAAATTTCTCCAAAGCCAACTTCACACTTCTTAAGACAAAAGTGGCAAACTTCATGGCACCCATGCTGACAGACTATAGTGATATGACTGCTGAATCCTATACATTTGCACTTTATAAGCACTTACACGAGTGCATGGATCATGCAATCCCTAACATAACCAAGAAGCTATCCACCAAAAAAAGGAAGCCAATCTGGTGGTCCCCTGCTATAAACAAACTCTACAACAGAAGAAAGAAACTGTTGCAAAAAAGAGTAAAATCCCATGATTGGTGGAACTCTGTAGTCAGCCTCAGTAAGAAGCTGAGATCCCTCATAAAATCCTCCAAATCTAGTTACGAAAACAAAATCGCCACTGATTCTAAAGACAAACACAAAGTATTCTATAGCTATGTCAAGAATCTCAATGGCAACACTCAGATCTGCACTGAGTTACAGCGCAATGGCACTAAATATACAGAACCAACTGATATTGCCAACATCCTGGCAGATAGGTTCAGTGCTTACCCCTCTCTCATCCCCTAAAGCGACAATCTCTATACCGGAAGAATGCAAAGTACCTGCAATCACAGCTGCACAGGTAAAAACACACTCTCCAAAGCCAAAAGCACAGCATCCATGGGACCTGACAACATCCCAGGCTGTGTTCTACATGAACTATAGAACAAACTGGCACCCCACCTAAGTACCATATTCAGTCATAGCCTCACCTCAGGCTTTGCACCCACTGAATGGTGCACAGCAATGATTATCCCACTCCACAAAGGGGGAGCCACCACGGACCCTGGGAACTACCACCCCATTAGCCTGATGAGCCTGGTCTGCAAGGCTATGAAGCGTATCATCATGAAACTTATAAACAATGACATTGGTAATCTCCGAACTCTGGACCCTACCCAGTTCAGGTTTGTAAAAGGCAGATCATGCCTCCTAAACCTGATAGACTTCTTTGAAGTGGTCACCAAAGCCGTAGATGAGGGTAAGGTGGTTCACACAGCCTATCTAGATCTCGCCAAGGCTATCAACCCCATCTCCCACTTTGGAATTATAGACAAACTCACTAAACTAGGTATACATCCCTATGTCACAAGATGGGATGCCAACTGGCTCACTGACAGAACCCACACTGTGAAAGTAGCAGACTCTAAATCCAACTTCAGACCAGTGACAAGTGGAGTACCACAGGGTTCAGTCTTAGGTCCTTTCCTGTTTGGTATCTATGTCTCTGAAGTACAGGCTGACACAGAAGGTCTTTGCCTAACAAAGTTCGCAGATGACTGCAAACTAGAAGCCATAATCAAAACTCCTAATGATGTGGGACAGCCTACAAAAGAGGCTCACTGAGACAGATGCCTGGTGTCAAAGCCATAGCCTCAAGCTCAATGCCAAAAAGTGCATCATCAACCCTTTTGGTGAAAACTCTGTACCCATGAACTACCATATAGGCAGTAGTCTACTTAGCACAGCAAGTGTGATAAGAGACCTTGGGACACAGGTGGATAGTAGTCTCTCATTTGATAATCACATCACCACAGTAGTCAGGAAATCCTTCTACATGGCACACCTCATCACAAAAGGTTTCTCATGCAGGAAAAAAGAGGTCATTGTTCCCCTCTACTCATCACTCATTAGACCCATTATAGAGTACAACTCCCCTTTTGGTATGTAGCTCACAAGACATCTACAACAACTGGAAAGGCCACAGAAATACCTCACAAAGAGGATTACCAGCCTCAAACAGATGCCCTACACAGACTGTCTCAAAAAACTCCAGATTTACTCTGTCGCATATCGCCTACTCACAGGCGATCTCTGCCTAACATACAAAGCTATGTCAAACCCAGAGCTGTTGGACATGCTCCACGTAAAGAAATCCCAGTCCCTCCGAGCTACACGCTCTAGGGACCTAAACCTTGTCACCACAATAAACAGAACATGCTGGAGGGAAAGATTCCTGTCCCAGAGACTTCCCATACTCTGGAACAAACTACCTATCTATATCAAACAAAGCTCCTCATTAGCACTCTTCAAGAAAAATCTTGATGATTGGATGGGAGATAATAATCTCACCCTGGGGATCACTTCTGTGGCTCTGCTTGACAGGGGCACAGGAAAATAATTTTCTTGGTTGGCAAAAGCCAGAGTACTGTTTGGCTAGGCTTATATAGGCCCTAGGGCCAATAGCCTAGTACCTACCTTTGAACCTATGAACCTATACGTCAAGCCTTATATGACTGATCTCAAACTCGGAGCTGTGCTGTCTGGACCAGCAGATTATTTCTATTGTTTTGAGACTAGAGTTAATTCCTAGATTTTAGATATATAATGTCTTTAATTGCTGCGGTTTCCTGACCAGGTGCAAGATCAAAGATATGTTAAACTCCGAGTTTATGGTAGCCTGCTGACCAGAGAAAAATGATGTAATCTAAAATGAGTCAGCAGTGATGTATTATCAATTTAAAAGACTGTCTCAGAGAGAGAGAGAGAGAGAGAGAGAGAGAGAGAGAGAGAGAGAGAAGGAGCATTTTGGATTTTGTCTTAAGTTGACAACAACTCACCAGTACTCTGCTTTGCTCTATGTGTAAGTTTATTTAGAACTGTGATTGCTCTTAATCAGATTTAGTCTAGCTATTTTCTATATTTATGTCACACTATTCTACGGTATTATTTTAACCATTTTCCTGTAATCTCTGAACTCTTGACTTGCACTGTGTAGAAAGAAGTATTGTCTTGTGTTTTTATTATTTATCATTAAATATTTTAAATGTTTCAACTGTGGCTGTTTTGTGCAGAAATAATTTAAGCTCTAGAGTACATTGCATGCATATAGTGATACTGTACAAAGCCACTCCAGTATTCTTGCTGCTCAGTCACACTTACTATTTGGATAACAATATTGCACAGTAAAATTGGGCACCCTTTGGTAAGGGCCTTATTAGTAGCTGATAGTGGTTGGTGGCAGCTGGTACTACCTTATAGACTGTCAGGAAGGGGCATAGCAGGAGAACCTGTGCCAGCCTTCCCTAGGAGTGTCTATATGCTTGTATATAACTCATATCTTAAAGTGTGTGTGTCAGCTAGTTGAGCAGGGACACGAAGCACTGGTTGGACAGAGAGGGTGTTAGAGGTTTTAGCTTGACCACTAGGCTGAGATCTGCACCTTATAGCTGTGCCAGTGGGGAGTCTTACTGGGTTTTTGTAGAGAAAGGGAGAAACCAGCCCCAGACTGACTGTGATCTCTGTGTGCTCTTAAGGAAAATTGTACTTTACTGGGTGCGTATTTGTTATCCTTCCCAGTGTGGACATCCTTCACTGGTGTTAGTGGTGAGGATTGAGGCTCCTTGATTACTGCGCCAGTGCACGGGCATCACATATTAATTGTTTGGCAGTGGTGGGATACCCACACCACATATTAATTGGTTGGTAATTGGCTTGCAGTGGTGTGCATAGTGAATTCCTGTAGATTGTGTACAGTGATCACTGAAAGTGTTTTTTGTACTCTAAATCAGCCTCACAGTGAATATTCAGAGTTCAGATAACAATTGTTTTATTTCTTTTGTTAGCTTAGTTAATCAGGGAGAGCAGGCAAGCATGTCAGCAGAGGAGTATGGCAAACTGTGAAAGAGCCAGTTGGCTGAGATGTGCCAGGCTAAGGGACTGGTGCATGAAAAACTGACTAAGGCAGACATGATTGCAGCTTTGGTCACATCTGCATCAGAAAACAGCAGTCAGGAGGGTAATCAGACTGGCCGTGGATATGTACAACACTCATAGAATGGAAAGCTCAACCTTTCTGCAGAGGACTTAAAAATCCATCTGGAGTAAAGAGACGAGTTGGAACCCAGGCATTTGGAAACAAAAACAGCAGAGAGACTGAGACGTCTACAGGCTGAGGAGAATGAGAAACTGCTACACCTGGAAGCTGAGGAGAAGGAAAGGCAGAGGCAGCACGAAAAGGAGATACTGACTCTTTGCCAGTGTCATGGAGGTAATGGGGAAGGGAGTACCTGGACCCCAGAAGCACAGAAGGTCAGTAAATTTCTTCTGCAGTTTACAGAGGGAAATACATTTTGATAGTTTCATTTGTATGTTTGAGAGGGTATATAAACAGTATGATGTTGCCAATGGCTCTGGGTACAGTTCCTGACCCCCTTACTCTATGGTAAAGCTGTAACTGTGTTGTCTAAACTTTCTGATGACAATTTTTTGGATTATACTGCTGTTCAGAATTGTCTGTTAGAATTTTTTAAGCTAACACCGGAAACTTATAGGAAGAAGTTTTGTGAGCATAGACACAAGGCAGAAGAAAGTGAGTGTGAATATGTTGCTGAACTGAGCACTTATTTTCATAGGTGGGTGAGTGGATGTCAGGTCACTACTTTTGAAGGGCTGACAGACCGTTTGGTGAGGGAACAAGCCCTTAGAACTTTGCCCAAGGACATGAAGATCTCGTTAGCTGATAGACAATGTGTTACTTCAGATGAGTTGGGGAAGAAGGGAGACCTATGCCTAGCAAACAGGGCATCCCTGCACAGGAAAGGGACCCCAAGTACTACTCGTGGGTCTAAAGGAACCCATGGTGGGCAGCCCAGACTGCTCCAACAGAATCTACCAGTAGCAGGGGGAGCCACTAGTCCAGGTATACGTCCAGGACTGAGGGTTAAATGTTTTGAATGCAACCAGTGGGGCTATGTGACATACAGATATCCAAGGAGGCAAGGTGGGGAACAAAATGTGAGGGAGCCAGTAAGTGGGAAAGACAAAATGCCAATAGTAGGTTGTCTCCAGACAACAAGGGTACTGAACTCCCATCCTGCAGATGTCCTGATAGGGAAGGCTTTGGATGAGGCAGTACCATGTGTTAATGCAGTTACATGCAGTCAGGCTTCGAGGCAAACATGTGGGTCTGGTAGCCTGGGGCAGACTCAGACATATCACATACTTGCAGCCAGGACTGCTGGGGTGGTTACTTCAGGGAGGGAGCTACTCTGTAGCAGTGACACTGAAGGTGAGTCACAGCTGCTTGTGGGTACTGATGTTCCCATGGACAGAGTAACTGCAAAGGTAGAGGTGAGTAGTGGTACCCAGGCTGACAGCGAGGCACCACTGTCAGAGGATGCCAGACTTCCTGTGGAAGGGGAGCTGGGAAGGGTTACATAGAGGGAATTGAGACAGGCTCAGCTCTTAGACCCTACATTACAAGGCCTGAAGCAGGTAGCTAGTGAGACACCTGAATTTCAAGGGAAGGGGGATTCTGTGTACTGGGACAAAGGGTTACTGTATAGAGAGTGGACCCCTGTGGGAGGGCTAGAAGGTGAGAGGATACAGCAGTTTGTAGTGCCTAGAGCCTACCATCTGGTGCTTCTAGCCATAGCCCATGATATTCACTTTGCAGGTCATATGGGCATAAAATGTACAAAGAGATGTATTATGCAGAATTTCTATTGGCCTGGAATTTCCAGAGATGTAACAGGGTACTGCTGACCCTGTGAGCAGTGTCAAAAGGTAGGCATGACAGGAGACAAGGTGAAAGCTCCTTTGATGCCTTTGTCTGTGATTGAGGAGCCATTTCAGATGGTAGCTATGGATATTGTGGGGCCTCTGAGTACCCCAAGTTCCACAGGGAAAAATATGTCCTACTGGTAGAAGATTATGCTACAAGATACCCTGAGGCAGTGGTTTTGTCCTCCATTGAGGCAGAAAAGGTGGCAAATGCTTTGTTAGAGATTTTCAACAGGGTAGGTTTCCCAAAAGGAATACTGACTGACAGAGGTACCAATTTCATGTCAGACCTGCTGGCTTGTCTGTGGAAGTACTGTGGGGTGAAGCACCTGAAGACCATCCCCCACCATCCCCAGATTAATGGTCTTATTGAGAGGTTAAACTCTACAATCAAGTCCATGCTACGGCATTTACAGACCAGTTTAAGAGGGAGTGGGACAAATATTTGCCCCATCTGTTGTTTGCTTACAGAGAGGTTCCCCAGGAATCCACAGGGTTTTCACCCCTTTGAGTTGCCGTATGGGCATAGGGTGAGGGAACCTCTAGATTTAATTCATGATAAGTGGGAAGGTGAGTGTGAATCTCACAAAGAGTCTGTTGTGACATATGCCCTAAACCTCAGGACAAGGCTCAGGGAACTTATGGGCTTGGCCTAGGAAAATCTGGCAGAAGCTCAACAGAAAAAGGTATGGTATGACAGGAATGCTCAAGCTAGAGAGTATGCTGTAAGGCAGCAGGTAATGGTTCTCATTTCTGTCAGACACATCAAGCTGCAAGCAGCTTGGAAGGGACCTTACAAGGTGGTAAGAAAGGTGATGTTAACTACATGGTGGAACTGCTAGGAAGGAGCACAGATTGTACCATGTAAACATGATGAAACCTTACCATGATAGGGAGGTCCTTGTGCTGAGTATTTGCAGTGGATTTCAGGAGGAGTCTGAGGGAGATCTGGCGACTTATCTCCTCAGTGAGGCTCGGACTGACACCTCAGTGGAAGGGGTAGCAATGTCCCAGCAGCTATCTCCAACACAGGTTCGAGAAATCCGAGCAGTTTTACAAGAGTTTGCGGACATGTTCACTGTGAAAACAGGGTGCACCCACCTGGTGCAGCACCAGGTAGATACAAGACCCCCAGTGCCTATTAGGCAGGCCCTTTATATGTTGCCTGAGAGAGTCAAACAGACTCTGTGGGAGGAGATACAGGATATGTTGGAACTAGGGGTAATTCAAAAGTCCAACAGTCCCTGGGCCTCCCCAGTGATACTGGTGCTGGTGCCAAAGAAGGATGGCAGCACCAGGTTCTGTGTGGACTACAGGAAATTAAATATTCACACAGAATCAGAGGCCTACATCATGTCTAGGACAGATGAGGCCCTAGAGCAGCTGGGGGGGGTTAAGTATCTTATCACCATTAATCTTACCAAGGGTTACTGGCAGGTGCCCTTGACTCTCAGTGCTAGAGAGAGATCAGCCTTTGTGACTCCTTTTGGCTTGCATGCGTTCATAAAGATGCCCCTTAGAATAAAAAATGCCCCAGCAACTTTCAAGAGGCTGGTAGATCACATCCTAGCAGGAGCAGGAGGGTTTGCCATTGCTTACCTAGATGATATTGCCATCTACAGCCATTCCTAGTAAGAACACCTTCAACATGTCAGGGAGGTGATGGGCAGACTACAGAGGGCAGGGTTGACCATTAAGCCGAGCAAATGTCAGGTGGGTATGGCAGAGGTCTCATTGCTGGGACATAGAGTGGGGAGTGGTAAGATCAGGCCAGAACCTGCCAAGGTGGAAGCCATTTAGGCATTGCCTACACCTGTTACCAAAAAGCAGGTGAGAGCATTCATAGGGACAGCAGGGTACTACAGAAAGTTTGTCCCCAGTTATAGTACCATAGCTGCTTCCATCACAGACCTGACAAGAAAAAACAGGCCCAGTAAGGTTGTGTGGACCCCAACATGTGAGCAAGCATTCCAGAACCTTAAAGAAGCTTTGGGAGGACTCCCTGTGTTAGCCAGTCCAGATTACAGCAAATAATTTGTTGTGCAGATGGATGCTTCGAACGATGGGGTGGGGGCTGTACTTAGCTAAATTTCTTCAGATGAAGAAGAGCACCCAGTGGTTTATCTCAGTCATAGGCTCCAACCTAGGGAGGAATGCTATGCAGCATATGTAGAAAAAGAATATCTAGCCATAGTGTGGGCACTGCAGAAACTTCAGCCTTAACGGTATGGAAGAAAATTCACTGTAGTTACAAATCAGAATCCCCTAACATGGTTACATCAACCCAGCCAGTAAAATGCCAAGTTGCTAAGATGGACCCTAGGGTTGCAAGCATATGTGTTACTTCAGCACCGCAGTAGGGTTAGCAATCCCATCCCCACCATGATGTCTGGACAGGCAGATTCTTTCTATTGTTTTGAGACCAGAGTTAATTTCTAGATTTTACATATATAATGTCTTTAATTGCTGTGGTTTCCTGACCAGGTGCAAAATCAAAGATATGTTAAACTCTGAGTTTCTGGTAGCCTGGGAACCAGAGAAAAATGATGTAATCTAAAAGGAGTCAGCAGTGATGTATTATCAATTTAAAAGACTGTCTCAAAGAGATTGAGAGAGTGCATTTTGGATTTTGTCTACAGCTGACAACAACTCACCAGTACTCTGCTTTGCTCTATATGTAAGTTTATTTAGAACTGTGATTGCTCTTAGTGAGATAGGAATTTAGTCAGATTTAGTCTAGCTCTTTTCTATATTTATGTCAGACTATTCTACAGTACTATTTTAAGCATTTTCCTGTGATCTCTGAACTCTTGACGAGCACTGTATAGTAAGAAGTATTGTCTTGTGTTTTTATTATTCATTATTAAATATTTTTAAACCTTTCAACTGTGGCTGTTTTGTGTAGAGATAATTTAAGCTCTAGAGTACATTGCATGTATATAGTGATACTGTACAAAACCACTCCAATAGTCTTGCTGCTCATTCACACTTACTATTTGGATAATAATATTGCACAGTAAAATTGGGCACCCTTTGGTAAGGGCCTTATTAGTAACTGATATTAGTGGTTGGTGGCAGTTGGTACTATCTTATAGACTGGTAGGAAAGGGCATAGCTGGAGAACCTGTGCCAGCCTTCCCCAGAAGTGTCTGTGTGTTTGTATATGACTCATATCTTAAAGTGTATGTGTGTGCGTGTGTGTGTGTGTGTGTGTGTGTGTGTGTGTGTGTGTGTGTGTGTGTGTGTGTGTGTGTGTGTGTGTCAGTTACTTGGGCAGGGACACGAAGCACTGGTTGGACAGAGAGGGTGTTGGAGGTTTTAGCTTGACCACTAGGCTGAGATCTGCACCCTATAGCTGTGCCAGTGGGGAGTCTTATTGGGGATCTGTAGAGAATGGATGAAACCAGCCCCAGACTGACTGTGATCTCGGTGTGCTCTTAAGGGAAACTTACTTTACTGTGTGTGTATTTGTTATCCATCCTAATGTGGACACCCCTGGTGTTAGTGGTGAGGACTGAGGCTCCTTGATTACTGGGCCAGTGCACAGGTATCACAACACTGACAAATGGATATAATTCTATATGAACTGCATAGAAGGCAAATACATTGACAATACATATAATTCCATATGAACTCCATAGAAGGCAATTCTGGGTACCTTGCAGCTGCTATGAAGACCACTCTCACAAACACAAAAGGCTGTAGCAATAATAATTTCATGAACTTTAATTGTAGCCTGGACTCAGAATGGGGTCCATTCCTGTTATGGTATTAGAAATCCAAACATGGATAAATTATAAATGAATGACATCAAGCTTGTTGCAAATACTTATTATGTTTTGCTCATTTACTTAGATGTTAAAACTTACGCACATATAGCAAAGCTACTTCAGCCCTTGCTTCACATGTTCCTAGGGATGAGTCAAGGAGGGTTTTTACATCAGCAGTCCAACATAGGGTATCCTAGATGCTGGTAACATAATGTTGCAAATAATGCAAGACCATACAGACCCAGTGATGACAGTATTTATTAATTCACATAAAGCATTTTTATCCTCCACCTGGGTCAGTTTTTCTAATTTTCTGAAAGATGATTTTTCCAGAATAGTTAGAGTTCTTGATGTCAGTAAGGGCCATATACATTTTTCCATCAGCAAGAATACTTGATTATATGAAACTCACTCAACATTCTTGGTAAAGAAAGGGCACTAGGTCGGGATGCTTGTTGTCACCCTCTTTGTGTTTGCTGACCACAGAACTACTGGACAGTGATATTGAATAAGGTGCAGTGAATGCAGAATGGTGTTGTTTATTCAAAGCCCCCGGGCCTGTGGAAAATACTGCAGAATCCTTTATAAACGCATTCTATGAACACCTTCAGGAATGCATGGATCATGCAATCCCATATAAAACCAAGACCTAATCCTTCAAAGGCAGAGGTCCTGTCTGGTGGACCCCAGCCATAAACAAACTATACAATAGAAGGATAAAGCTACTACATGATAGAGCAAAATCCCAAAAAGGGAAGGCATCTCTGATCAGTATTTGCAAAAAACTACGGGCACTCATAAAATCGTCTAAGGACAGCCTAGAGAGAAAAATTGCACAGGACACTAAGGATAATCACAAGGCTTTCTTTAGTTATGTTAGGAACCTGGGTAGGAATTCCCAGATATGCTCAGAATTAGTCCAAAATGACAAAAAATACACCGAACCCACAGACATTGCCAACATCCTAGCTGACAGATTCAGTGCAAACGTCTCCCGCCCGCTCCCCACCAAAAAGGCAAATATCTATCCCAGCAGAGTGCTGCCCCCCTGACATCTCAGATGCTCAGGTAAGAGCCGCCCTATCCAAAGCAAAAAACACAGCATCAATGGGAACAGACGGTGTCCTGGTCTGCATCCTACATGAACTCCAAGAAGAGCTAAACCCAAACATAAAACGACTGTTCAATCTCAGCCTTACTACAGGATATGTACCCAAAGAGTGGAGTACAGCAACAGTGGTCCCTCTCCACAAAGGTGGTGCCTCAACGGATCCTGGAAACTATTGCCCCATAAGCCTGACTAGCTTGGTCTGCAAAGCTATGGAAAGGATCATCATGGACCTCATAAATAAAGATATTGAGGACCTACAGACACTGGATCCTACCCAGTTCGGCTTTGTTAAGGACAGATCCTGCCTCTTAAACCTGGTTAATTTCTTTAAAACAGTCACCAAGACCATTGACAAGGGGAAGGTGGTCCACACAGCCTACGTGGACCTCGCGAAAGCCTTCGATACAATACCCCACTCGGGCATTATAGATAAGCTCACCAGCTTAAATATAAACCCCTATGTCACTAGATGGGTTGCAAACTGGCTCAAGGACAGAACCCACATGGTTAGAATTGCTGGAGCCATGTCAGACTCCAAACCAGTTACAAGTGGCATCCACAAGGCTCAGTCCTGGGACCTCTCTTGTTTGGTATATATTTCTCGGAGGTACAGGCCAACACGGAAGGACTGTGGCTGACCAAGTTCGCAGATGACTGCAAACTGGGTGCCATAATCGACTCTCCAGCCAACACAAGCATCCTCCAAAAGGGCCTCATAGAAACAGACAACTGGTGCCAGAGCCATGGCCTCAAGCTAAACGCCAACAAGTGTATAGTCATCCCCTTTGGCAAAAACAAAGTGCCCACAAATTACCACATAGGTGGTAATCCATTAAGTACGGAAGAAGTAATTAGGGACCTGGGGACCCAAGTTGATAGCAATCTCTCATTTGACAACCACGTGGCCAAAGTGGTTAGAAAAACATTTTATATAGCCCACCTAATCATGAAGAGATTCACATCTAGATCAGGGGAGGTCATCGTGCCTCTTTACTCATCCCTCATCAGGCCCATAATTGAGTACAATGCCCCTTTTGGGATGTACCTTACCAGACACCTGCAGCAACTGGAAAGACCCCAAAGGTACCTCACCAAGAAGATCAAAGGGCTCAAACAGATGCCATATGCTGCCCGGTTAAAGAAACTCCAGCTCTACTCAGTGGCATACCGCCTGCTCAGAGGCGATCTTTGCCTGACGTATAAAGCCATGTCCAACCTGGAATTAATGGACATGCTGCACCTCAGAAAATCTAAATCCCATCGAGCTACGCACTCAAGAGACTTGAACCTCAGCACTGAAATAAATAGGACATGCTGGAGGGACAGATTCATAACCCAGAGGCTCCCTTCACTCTGGAATAAAATCCCAGTCCAGGTTAGGCAGAATCCTTCATTGACTCTCTTCAAGAGGAATCTTGATGAGTGGATGGGAGATTGTAGGTTTACCCCAGGTATCACTTCTGTGTCACTGTTAGACAGAGGCACAGTATACTAACCTCAAAAAAGGGCATAGCAAAATTAATTTAAAATGGGTGGCGAAAGCCAAACACACTCTGGCTAGGCTTATCAATGCCCTAGGGCAGATAGCCTAGTATGAACCTATGAACCTATGATATTCCTCTTTGCCTAAATAAACAGCCTATATCCTTGAGGAACATATAAAGGAAATATTGGAGAAAAGACAAATTAAAATGATTTAGTCTAAGTTATTCAGTGTGTGCATCTGATAAACATGCATGGTTATGCTGATCATACTGGAAGACATAGGACCTCAGTTGCACCCCCACCCCATACCAACAGTATAATCACCAACAACATTATTTCTAGATATCTTAGACATTTCTAGCTATATGTAAAGGGTGTCTTGCTTTGTCAGCTGCCTAGAACACCCCCCCCCCCGAGCAGTGGGATTCTGCGCAGCATTGATCTTGCATATCCTTTTAGGGGCATGGTTAATCATGGCAGTGGGTCAGCAGTGGTAATGCAGAATTGACCTTACAGGGCCACTGACTACCGCTACCTTCTACAACAAACTCTGTCACAGCTTTTCATGCTATTCACAAGATGGACATCCCTTTTTTAATAACATTTGAGCATGCTACCACAGTGCCTCCATACAACTGCATTTTACAGAGCAGTAATCTTTTCTTGTTTTTAACATTATTTCCTTGTTGCCATTGCTAAGGCGACAAAACTTAAGGGACACAGGAATAACTCAATCTAACATATAGCAGAAGCTGTGCAGGTCAAACTACAATGATCATGCTTCCCTTTTGTTGTTTGCTTCATATCAGTGCAAGATTTAAGCCTGACTAGTTACCTTTACAGTTCAGCATTGATATAGCCATTGTGCCATGGCTGGATTTGGAAGCATGCAGCAACCTGTGTTAAGTATAATTGAACTTTGTTATAGGAGCAAACATAGCTGGTACATGAATGCCCATAAGATGTGATATGCATTTATAAAACTGTCATTAGATATGAATAATACTGACAGTAAGGCTGATGCTATACGAGGGCACTGTGTATAGGCAGTTGCCTTTGTAGGTAGCTCACCCATCTGGATTCCATTCCATCTATGTGTGTGTTTGTGTGTGTGTGTGTGTGTGTGTGTGTGTGTGTGTGTGTGTGTGTGTGTGTGTGTGTGTGTGTGTGTGTGTGTGTGTGTGTGTGTGTGTGTGTGTGTGTGTGTGTGTGTGTGTGTGTGTGTGTGTGTTTTACATGGTACTGTCTCCATTGCTGTCATTCTAATTGATTTATAAAACTGCCATTGGATATCAATAGTGCTGACAGTATGACTGATGCTCTAAGAGAGCATTGTGTACAGGTATTTACCAGTGTAGGTAGCCCACCCATCTGTGTGTGTGTGTGTGTGTGTGTGTGTGTGTGTGTGTGTGTGTGTGTGTGTGTGTGTGTGTGTGTGTGTGTGTGTGTGTGTGTGTGTGTGTGTGTGTTACACGGTACTGTCTCCATTGTTGAAATTCTAATTGATTTATAAAATTGCCATTGGACACCAATAATGCTGACAGTAAGGCTGATGATGTAAGAAGGCATTGTGTACAAGTAATTGCCATTATTGATAGCTCACCCATATGGATTCTATTCCATCTATGTGTGTCTTTATTACTGACATTCTAATTGCTGTGTGTACTGTATGAGGACCCTGCTATGTATTCAAACTCTACTGTCAGATGTAAAAATCAATGAAAACACAAATTTAACTACTCAGACACTGGTTGCTTAAACTCTTCATCATCCGATAAATATGTCCAAATATTTATTGATTATATTAATCAATACCGCTTGGAAAAAGTAGTACAAAATCTGACTAGGGCTGCCTATATCTTGGATATCATGCGAGCAAACCATATTTCTGTTCTTCACCCATGGTAATATACTCTTTATTTAACATAGATCATGATAGTATAATATTTAGCCCAAGAGTTAAATCAAAATAATTTATAAATAAATCATCCTAACTAGACTTTACCAGTAGAAGCTATGATGCAATAAATAGTAGGTATGAGATCAGACAGGTGTATAATACCTTCAGAGCACCAAATTAGTTTTCTGATATTACAAACCTATCTTTTAATAGACAAATGCTGATAAGATCCAGACACACAAGTGATTTTAAAAAATAAATAAATAAATTAGTAGAGTATAGTTAATTAAACATCTATCACCAACATCAGTGTCATGATTCTATGTCTGCTTTGCAGAAATGGCTACAGGACTTTATTGACTAATGTTCCTAGTAAAACTGCACTGGGCACCATTCTGATCATACAACTATGGATGCATATGCATCTGCATATATACAGGTACATATGCACATACACAAAAACACATAAATATTTCCATGCTCCTGTCTAGCTAAGATCTAATACTCTACAAACTTGTCCTTACTTACTCTTCATTTTTCCATTTCATTCCCTTGTCTCTCTTGTCTTTTCCATTTTCTTCTAATGATATTCCTTTTGGGATGGGAATGTTTACGCCTAGTAAATGAAATTAACTAAAGACTTTTGAATGCACACATGCAATATATTTTATCTGTTTGTAACTAATATCCAATATCATTTTCATATTTTCTCATATGACCCTATTGCTCGGTTCTTTTCTTCCCATTGGCTTGTTTGAAGTGTATTTTAGCTTTATTGCACTCTTAAACTATTCATTTGGTTGTAGTTCATGTTCTCTAAAATAGTATTTTGTATACTATATGTCTAGTACAATTGCCCTCACCCTTACTTGACTGTCAAGCTCTCCCCCACCAGCTGTTCTGTTGGCTCATTATTCTTCTTGAGTCAGAAGCATGCAGTACATTCATTCCCTTGGAGTCAAGGGTAAGCAAGCTGTTAATGGTGCCATCATCCGCAAGGGCACAGGGATTTTCTATTAAATCCTAACACCATGGAGCTACTAGAAGCAGCAAGGACATAAGGATTTTCTGTTTAGTCCTAACACCCTGTAGCCACTAGAAGCACCAAGGGCAGAGGGAGTTTCTGTTAAGGCCTAACACCCTTGAGACACTAGAAGCACCAAGGGCACAGGGAGTTTCTGTTAAGGCCTAACACCCTTAAGGCACTAGAAGCACCAAGGGTACAGAAAGTTTCTAAGTCCTAACACCCTGGAGCCACTAGAAGCAACAAGGGTACAGAGAGTTTCTATTAAGTCCTAACACCCTGGAGCTACTAGAAGCACAAAGGGCAGAGGGAGTTTCTGTTAAGTCCTAACACCCTTGAGACACTAGAAGCACCAAGGGCAGAGGGAGTTTCTGTTAAGGCCTAACACCCTTGAGACACTAGAAGCATCACGGGCGCAGGGAGTTTCTAAGTCCTAACACCCTTGGGACACTTGAAGCACCAAGGGCAGAGGGAGTTTCTGTTAAGGCCTAACACTCTTGAGACACTAGAAGCACCAAGGGCAGAGGGAGTTTCTGTTAAGGCCTAACACCCTTGAGACACTAGAAGCACCAAGGGCAGAGGGAGTTTCTGTTAAGTCCTAACACCCTTGAGACACTAGAAGCACCGAGGGCAGAGGGAGTTTCTTTTAAGGCCTAACACCCTTGAGACACTAGAAGCACCAAGGGCACAGGGAGTTTCTAAGTCCTAACACCCTTGAGACACTAGAAGCACCAAGGGCAGAGGGAGTTTCTGTTAAGGCCTAAAACCCTTGAGACACTAGAAGCACCAAGGGCATAGGGAGTTTCTGTTAAGGCCTAGCACCCTGGAGCCACTAGAAGCACCAAGGGCACAGGGAGTTTCTAAGTCCTAACACCCTGGAGCCACTAGAAGCACCAAGGGCACAGGGATTTTCTATTAAGTTCTAACACCCTGAAGGCACTAGAAGTACCATTCCACTTTTGCATGTTGGCATGCAATAGGTCACTATGAGACAGACTACCTGCATCTGTGGTTTTATAATTTCCATCTTAGAACACAGCATCAAGAGCATTCTGTGAATCACTTGCCATGATCTCTGACATTACTAATGGCAAAACAACAATGATTTTGCCTGCAGCAAATCCAAACAGCCCAACTCCCTGAACAGAGGCAAGCAGGGTAAAGGTCATCATTCTTCTCTTTCCACATTAGTTACAACAGGTGCCTCAGCTGTTAATCACACTCAAGTTACATGGGTAATAGCCAGAGTTTTATTCCATTGCATCAGTGGACCTGGCTACATCAAGGTAAGTGGCATTGTGGGCTCAGTTAGTTATGTTATTTAACATGCTTTTAAAAAAGGGAAATAAAGCACAATGAGTTAAGTTGCACATATCAAGACAATGTTTTCCTATTAAAATCACCAGTAGGATCAATCTCAGAATAGGTGGAACCAATAAACAAGACATACCAGGAATTGGCTCCAAATCCAGAAAAAAAAAACTGCCAGCAATGGCACAAATAGTAGTTTCTCTCCGATTTTATTCCACAATGTTACAAGATTTAGCTCTTTTGCCTTACTAGAAGACTTCATCAGAATAACAACACTCTGTTTTCCACTGAATTTATACTAAACATTATACAGACATACAACATCATTTCCTGCTTTTGAAAATTACATAATTTCCTGCTCTTAAAAGTTGTATCATTTTCTGCTTAACAAAGGTAATCTTATTTGAATTCATACAAACTTCCCAATAAATGACAGCACATGTTTGAAAGTGTGTTATATAAAAGGTATGTAAACACGCTTTGTACTTGTTTGCAAAATCATTTCAAACATTTGTTTGTACACATTTTCTTCATAATTTAGCAGCCTCATTTTTAATACAGGACCTAGTGAAAGCTGCCCATTTAGCCCTTGGGGTGTCCCCTGCATTTAACCGCAGTTGCCATAACAATTTACGGTACTCAAGTAGGGTTTCCCATGGTCCACCCCTTGGGCTTGATTTAACCTGTTCTAACACCCCAAATAAAAATCCCTCACCAGGACATTCTTTCAAATGCTTGCAAAGTGCATTGGTTTCCCTAGAGTGGGAAATTTCATAGTAATGTTCATAGACCCTAGTTTTTAATAGTCTCTCCATTTTCCCAACATAGTAGGCTGAACACACCTGACAGAATGCTATGTACATCACTAAAAGAGGATTACACAAGTTCCTTGACCCTTAAGTGTGGTTCTGACACCTAGGAAATTAAAAGAATTATACAGAAATACTGGAATATTTTCTCTACAATGCCTAACAGACCTGCTGTATTCTCCAGGCCACCACTTTTTGGCTACAAAAGAGGGCCCAGTATTAAAAACTTACTTGAATAGAATTATATGAAGCAGAATGGCAGGAACCCACCTGGGAAAGTAGGGATCTACAAGTGCAGGATGTGCAACCAATGCAAATATATGGCCCACAGACAAGAAATTCAAATAAGTACTATACAGACCCCTCTAATAGCGAAGAACTACTTTAATTGTACAAACGTTGGGAGGCTGGCCTAATGGCCTAATGACTCCATTGAAAACAGGTTCTTTGAGCCCAATGGACTATCCTGGTTAAACAAATGCAAATAAATAAATGGTTAAGGTGTTTTCCTTGCAAGCACAAAGTGCAGGGTTTGAGTCTCACAAGGAATAAAGGCTTAAAATGGCTCGCAAGGGCAGTTAGCTTACTAACCTATGACCCTATAACAAATCTAAAGGGGTGGTGTACTTAGCATTCTGTCAAGTGTGTTCAATGTAAGTTTTTTAAGAGCAGGAAATGATGCAATTTTCAAAAGCAGGAAATGATGTAAGTCTGCATAATGTTTAGTATAAATTCCGTGGGCAACAGAGTGTTGTTATTCTAATGAAGTCTTCTAGTAAGACAAAAGTGCTACATCTTGTAACTTTGTGGAATAAAATTGGAGAGAAACTACTATTTGTGCCATTGCTTGTGGAGTTTTTTTTCTGGATTTGGAGCCAGTTCCTGGTTTGTCTTGTTCAATATTTTCCTTTTCCAAGACAGAAAAAGCACCATCACAGTTTATCAGATTTCCTATTCTAAATCTTCTTATCATTGTCAATATGGAATAGTTGTAGGAATCATGGCAAAATATTGGCAGTTCAAAGCTTTAATAGGTATACTAATCTGGCTATAACATAATTACACTTCAAGAACCAAGTTAAGTCATAACACTGTTGACTTTAGAAACTTTATGTGATCAGAAGCATTATGTTGTTGCATGCATCTTCAAAAGATGACTCTTACAAGTTATGATTTTAACTGGTGCAGTTATATGCTAGATGCAACATATTCTCAAAAACAGCTTGCAACAATAACAATGCAAAAGAAGTGGTGATAACGTTAGTAACGCTTAGGTAATACAAATAAGCCATTTTTATTTGTTTTAATTTATTGACCCTTTGTTGACCAGGTTAGTCTCAGTAGACCAGTGTTCCTTTTTCAGGGTAGACCACAGGTGGCATTCATAATGACTAGGGTGAATTTGTCCAAGTCATTAGGCCAGTAGTATAGCTAGTGTGGGGTGAAGGTGACAACTGCCCCAGCAGCAAAGTGTTAGGGGGTGCAGTCAGCCATCCAACACTGATCCTGATCTCATTTAGTGCATACCAGTGTTTAAAATCTGGTGTTACATTTACAGTCAATCCTGAGCACTGTAGCACTCCCAGTGTGGCCTAATCTGTAGCAAATGTTAGCTAGGGTTGCCACCTTTTTAAATGCCCAAAGTGGGACATTTTTGGTACAAATGTCATATTTTGCAGGCCAAAACATACCCACGGCCAGTACAAAGGACAGAACTTCACTTTTTTGCCTAAATAAAAGCTTATTCTTGTAGAAATTTAGTTGCTTATTCTGTTTCTTCTAACATTTAGATGTTTCAGATACAAAATAACTGTTTGATGCAACTATTACATAAAATATAGGAAATAATTTTGTCTTAAAATCTCAAGACATTTGCCATTTTTACAATCTTTTTGCAGGACACCACTCCCCAAAGAGGGACTGTCCCTCGCAAAGTGGGACAGGTGGTAACCCTAATGTTAGCTACATTTGTAGCAAGCAGTTTGCTACAGTATAAAAGAAAAATATATATTTATTTCCCTCTCTCTTTTGTTTAACTGAAATCTGAGCACTGTAGCACTCCATGCAGGCTATAATCTACAGTAAGCAGTTTGCTAAAGTTAAAAAAAAAAAAAAAAAAGATTTGTTTGTTTCTTTCTTTCTTTTCTCACTAAATGTGAGGAAGGATGGTTGGGAACAGCCACAAAATGTGTCTTAATTGGCTCATGCATTATAGGAGCCCCAGGTATTTGATAATGGCTTTTTTATTTTTGTAAGGGCCCCTCAACTGAGAAGGAACAAGGGTGGGGGTGGAACACAGAAACAGATCCTGTTTGGCTGGATGGCTCCTACATTTCAGGAGAACCGGCCACCTTTTTTCCCTCTTCCATTGAATAGCTGGGGCTGGAGTTAGGGGGCATGTTCCTGACTACCTACCTATTTATTTAATTTTACTTGGTTAGTGAGAGGTCAAATAACTCTTTTCAGTCATGAGCAGATTTTAGTACAATACAATACATATAAGACATCATTTATAGTTTAAAAATGTGGTTTTAGTGATTATTGTAAAAATGTGTCATGGCCCTGTGGAATTCATATGCCACTGCATTAAACATCATGAGATAAATGACAAATCCATGTGGCTGCCATCACATCACTGAATGCAGAACATGACAAATCGCCACATATTTCACAGAAAGACTTGATGCATGTATAAATTCAAAACTGTAGCTTTAGTAGTAGTAGTGGCTTTTTGCTGATAATGGACTTCATGATAAATGGATCAATGTCATGGATGATGGTCAAAAAGGTGTTGATTAAATGACATGATCCCATTCATTATTGTCAGCTAACCATTAAAATAAAAATCCGGCCTGCTGAATATCCTGCCACCTGAGTTAGTGACAATTGAAGATGCAGACACAAAGGCTACCCGTGACAGTATATCTGGTTCACAATCAAGTATCGTGAGGAGGTTATTTCTGTTGACTTACATGAGCAATGTCATAATAAAATAAGTAACAAGATAAAAATTACCACAAACTAAGCCAGTTGAAGTGCATCTTGAAACCAGATACACACAGTCAATAATACAAATCAGCAAAGACGTACCAATGGCTAAACTCTAGCATAGAATCAGGTTTATTAAAGGTTATTAAGCACTTTTGCAGGCTGAGCTGCTTCATCAGAATACAACTTTCAAATCATGGGCTTGTTAAACTTTTATATAAAGCTACAAACCATTAATTGATCACATGACCTTATATATCCCTTCCCTTAAACAAATATACACTCATTTCAACTTACTCTATATATGAGATATAGAGAAATATGCATACATATACATAACATGCACACACATAAGAAATGTATATATAAAAGTGTATGTCTATAAAATGTGTGAATAAAATATGTGATATAAAATATGTATATAGCTTATATTTAAAAATAAAAATAAAAAAAAAACAAAATAATAATACTAATAATAAACAGTACAAAAATAATAAAAAATGTAGGAAATGAAAATACATATGCATAATAAGAGAATGTATAACAGATCATACACTTAAGACTATAGTATATATATCTGAAGTATCTATACACATAACACAAATTATCAAGATAAGTTTAACAAATCCTTGATTTGAATGTTGTATTCTGATGAAGCCGTTCAGCCTGCAAAAGTGCTTAATAACCTTTAATAAACCTGATTCTATGCTGGCGTTTGGCCATCGGTGTGTCTTTGCTGATGTGGGTCATAATAAAATAGCCACATTTACAGTAAACTAGAATTTTGTGGGACAGGCAAACATCACTAATCATCATAACCAAATCATCTAATACTGCAGGTGTCTCTATATTCAACCAGTTAGCTAAACTATAGAACCACATCTCACTTCCACACAAATCCATTCAGAATACAAACTTATTTAAAACACAACTAAACGTTCACTTATCAGATCAATGGCTCTGCTCCTGTACATTTCCAAGATAAATGTGAAAGTTATCTTCAACTTGCAGTATCATGAAACCGTTTCTCTTCATTCAGAATCCTATTCCACTCAACCTGTCTTCACCAATACCTGAATAGTTTTACTAGCATCCCCCGGCTTTTTTGACACTGATCACCCCGCCCACCTCTATAACGCTAATATAAACCTTATACTAGCCTTACATATAATTATCTCTGAGCCTGCTTTATGTCCACCTCTTAATACGATATTAACATTTCTGCACTACTAAGTTCCTTCCCCTTTGGCATGTACCTGGTCGGGTACCTGCAACAGCTGGAGCATCCTCAGAGGTTTATCACCAAAAAGATACAAGGTATAAGCAACATGTCATATGCAGACCAATGAAAAGCCTTGTCACTGTATTCAGTGTCCTTCCAATTACTGAGAGGTGATCTATGCCTAACGTACAAGGCAATCTCTGACCTAGTCCTGATGGAAATGTTGCATATTCCCAAAACTAACTGTGTGAGGCTTACCCTCTCCAAGGATCTAAACCTGATCTCTGGCATGAATAGATCATGCTGAAGAGACAGATATCTGTCCAAGAGATTGCCCATCCTCTGGAATAGGCTACTTATTCATGTGAAGCAGAGCCCTTCCCTCACCATTTATAAACGCCATCTGGACCAATGGATGAGAAATTGCAAACCCACCCCTGGATGGTGCCCACGTCCCTTATAAACAGATGCAGTCTGTAAAAATTGTCAAAACTCTACTTGGTGACCCTTGTTATCTTTCCCCTATGGATAGAAAATCGGGTAAAATCTGGGCAAAACTGGCTTGGCTTGTAAGGGCTCTTGTGTCGTTAGTCTAGTAATCTCCTATGAACCTCAATTTCTTTAAATTTCTAAACACTAATCACAAGATCTAATATCTGTCTCAAAAACCTATTAATACAACTCTTCAAATGCTCAGTGTTCAACACACTAATAGGTTCATAGGTGTGTACTAGACTAATGGCCCTGGAGGCTTTACAAACCCTAGCCCATAGGATTATCCTGACATCGTGCCACCCGACCTTACATAAGTATCTTATATACTGTAATAGTTGTCTCCACTTACATATGAATGCAACCTAATTAGCAAATGTATGTGTGATCGTTAGTGTATTATTTAATGCTTGTTCATGTATAGTACTGAATGTCTGTTTATAAATGTTTGCAATATGTTGGAGATTTTTTCATCAGACCTCCACTGAAAAGGGTTTTTGATTAAACCTAGTTGGACAAGCCCAGTAAAGAAAAGCAAAATAAAAGCAACATATATCAAAATAACATAAAAATAAAAATAAACTTCATTACTGCTAGCATATCTGATGAAACCCTAAATGTCTTTCCCCTGATCTGCACTAATGTACAGTCCATTGCTGGAAAGACTATTTTCTTTTTTTCCTGGAATATTTTTATTTATATTTTAAAAGCAAAAACTACAGAAAAAGATGAACTTAAAACATGATATAATAAAGGCATATAATGAATCATTGTTTTTAAAAGCCCGAGACCACCAAGATAGTAAAAGATGCAAAACAATCATAATAATAGTCCAAATAATTAAGTAGATGAAATGAATGAGTCAATAAGAGCCAAGATCTTCATCCACAAATTATTTCTTAGTTCATCTGGATAAGTTCTTCCTTCTTTTACTTTGATTTCTTTAACTGAGACTTCCTTTAGAAGTATGAGTCTTCAAATTTCATTTCCAAAGAAGCTTTTCAGTTCCTGGTAATAGTTTTAACTGGCTACAGCCACTATTGTCCATGTTAAGTAAGAAAAGTCTTTATTTTATTTATCCATTCCAAGAACATTAAAGAGGGCCATTTCTTTTGTTAAAATAAATGTATTATCCCATAATGCTTAAAAAAAATCTTGCATTTTTATCCAAAATTTCTGACACATTTGGCAATCAAAAATAATATGTGACCAATTTGCTTTAATTTGTGTGTTACATCTCCAAAAAGACAAAATTTCAATGGTTAGACACAATAAGAAGGTAAAGTAGGCAACAGTCCAATTATTGTAAGAAATTCACAGAATATGCAGATCTATGTCCTGCTTATGTTTCTAGCGAATAAAACAATCAGGAATGCATCATGGTAGGAAAATAGGGAATGTGGTATCTGCTCCAATAAATTAAATTTACTGGCTTGCCACATTTGCATGGCACTATTCATAGCCCATTCTCTAGCAGCAGCGCTGGATTTTATAGCTGTGGTAGGAGATATACCACAGCACTCAGTCTCAGCAGAGATCCCAACACCATCTGCCAGTGATGTACTTTGTATAACCTTAATAGACTTCTACATTCAACTGAGCAGAGTCACAGTGCCCTATAATAGGATCAGATGCCACCAAGTGTAGGATATTCAAGAATGTAAACTTGGATCAGCAGCTAAGTTTGGTTAAAGTCAAAGTAAAGTTCATCTCTGGTTCTTGGATTTGCTTGACAAAGTTTCTTTTAAGTGCAGTCATAGCTGGAAGCTATTATACCCATTAATGCCAGATGTTTTTGCTTAAGTGATTGCAGTTCTATTGAATAGTCAGATGTAGGAATTTGCCATCACAAGTGATGATGTGATGTTACACACAGTCTGGGTACACATGTAGTACACTGCAAGCTTGTTTCAGAGACTAGCATTCTAGGGAGGTTATGCGGTGTGATCATGAGTCGGACATTTCAACAAAAAAAATAAATAAATCGGTCTCCATCTTCAGCCTAGTGATATCTGGTGCACATTCTGTCTGTATGTAGCTCCCTTTCAGAAGATAAACAATTTCATTTCAACTAAATAGTGTCACAGTACAAACTGGTTATGAAAACGTTAAACCCTGTAATCTTGTAAACAAATAACAGTGAATGCGGTCAAGGGAGTCTTAAGGAATTAACGGTATATTCTAGTCCCTACTCCTCAATTAATTATCATACATTATATATTGACAGACAGATATAATTCTATGCAAACAAACATTAAAAGCCATTCTGTGCAGAGTCTGCATGTCCTTCCTGTGCTCTCATGGGTTTCCTCCAGATGCTCCTGTTTCATCCCACATTCTAAAGACATACAGTAGGTAGACTAGGCAAGCTAAATTGGCCCTAGGTGAGAGTATGTGTGTGGTGCACCCTCTTAGAAGGATTGGGTGCTGGGCTTGCAACCTGATCCCATAAGACCTCAAACCGTTATTAAGACAACAAGTGCTGGAAAGTGCTCATTGCCTGCTGTGCTGAAGGCACAGGACGGAAGCAAGAGAGAGAGAGAGATTAACTTTTTAGAGGTTATCCTATACACAAGAAGATGAAGAATGGCTAATATTGTCTAAACAGGAGAATTTGAAAGAAGCAATGGTCATATGATGTTCCATTCGTAAATCTGCCAACGTAATATTAAGTTATCAATGTGTGTGTTTGTGTGTATGACAGCATTTCTGTTTTTAATGTTTTTTAACTTTTCACAATAAATTATTACCATATAAGCAAATCTAATGTTTTAAGTATAATATAACGATTGTCTTGCTTCTAATGTGGTATTTCCTTAAATCTCATTAAAGCACATAAAAAGTATTCTGAATAATTCCATATTAAATGAATGTATTAGCATTAGTATTTTTTATAAGAATCATATTTCATTTGTCCCTGTCCATATTTATTTATATATTTTATGCTAAAATACTGGTAAACAATCTCCTTATCATATTTTTAAGTTTACCCTAAAGTTAACTAACTGCATTGATAAACACAGTTTTTATGCTCCTTTTTTCAGAGAGCAGTATCTAAGAGATTTTGTTATGTCTTACATCCATGGCTGTGAACTTTATGCACTGCGTATTATGTTGGTCATGTCCTTTTGCCCCTTTAGTTTTTAACAGCTTGCACTGGGTTCTTCCAACCATGTGACCCAGCAGTACAATGACTAACATGGCACAACTGCACTGACATCCCTAGCATTGCCTTAGAAGGATAAGTGCTGTCATGTTCTCATATCTGCTTTCCACTGGGATCCATGTTTATTGATTTTCACATCTGAAATGGCAGAATGGAAAAGGAATTCAGCCAGATAACAGTACTCCTACATGCTAGAAATATGTTGTAAACAGGTTAGATAACAAAGGAAGTAATACTGCTTTCCGTTTACATTCAAGTCCCCACACAGAATAGTAAACGTTAGGCCTGAGCTACATCTGGAATATTTTCACAGAAACTGCATTCCCTGTACTTCAGCACTGACCTTGCTTTTGCCACCTCATTATCAGGCCTTTCCTCCTAACTAACCTTGGAGTCAATATAAAACTACCTAATGCACTGGGTGATAAACGCTTGTAATCACTTAGAATCATTTCATTTCACTATGTATCTGCTCACCGTGACATTCTGGTTGTGCCTCCAATTGAATTTAAGAGAGAGAGAGAGAGAGCCTATAAAATTTATGAGGACATTTACAAAAGGACAATTAGACTGCTCAGAATAATGCATGCTATTGCTGCTACGAGTCATGCATCATATGTCATTGTAACATTTGTTAAATTAACACAGATCCGAAACATAGTAGATAGAATGGCAGTGGTGCTAGGAAATAGCTGATTACTACACACAGGAAAAATAATTCTTTTTCATCTAGTCACACTGCCTATAACAATTTTTTTTTTTTGCCCTTCGAGACAATATTTCTGTTTTACCTAATTTGTCAGAAATCGAGCAACTGTATACGAGACTAGTGAGGGAAATATGTGGGAGCAGTAAGCAAGACAGTGACACTGATACTATATACAGAAGCATATTCAGTTTGCAGTCTGTTGTACTATCTCTTAGGTAGGTAGGAAAGGTGCTGTGTCAAGATTTGTTGTGACAGCTTGCTGAGATTAAAGGGATCATTTTCCTTTACAAAATTCTTCCAATGCAGTTAGGAGCCACAGCTGAAGTAGAGTATTCAAAAGCTTATTAGTCATAAACAAATGTGTCAGACTGACAAGCCTGCTTTGCTGATTAAGTTATCTTATGACTAAGGATAAGGGCCAATATATTGTTCTTTGAAGCATGTTTGTCACAAAAAGCATTTTTTGACTTCTTCATTCAGTTGTGTTCACTTTTAAGCAATACCACATTTCTAGAATTCTCATTGTTATATGGTTTAGATAAAAGCAGTACCTCTTATATTTGTCATCTGTGTTACTTTAGAATGCGATTATTCACTCAGTTCATAAAAGAAGTACAACAGAGATCAGTATAGACTTTGATCATATGTGTGGAGAAAGAATTACTTGCTAAGTACATTCTATGAAGGCTTGAAATGCATAAAACTGAAATCTGGCATTGCCTTGCTTGCTTTTAAGTATTATTTATGGTCACAAATACTTTTTTGAAAATAAATATATTTTGCATGAAAGAAAGCAGACCTAATGGGAACACCATATCCTTTCTAAAAGGGGAATATATTTCTGCACATAGCAGTAGCAGGCTATGTTGGCATTCAATATTTTGATTCAAACTACATAGCCAGTCGTTGAATCGGTGCTTTGTTGTAGTTGGTATATTTTGCTGCTCATTTCAAAGTGTTTTTTTCAAGATTTATCTGTTCTATCTGATTTACTTATGTTTCTGCTGCCATGCTTTGCTATACCTAAGCTTTAATCTTATCATAGTTAAATTTTGTGAGGACTCTAATGCCAGTTAAAGGTTATAGAAGCTAAGATCACAGTGATCAGTGATCCAATTTTGCTCATTTTTGCTGTTGAGTAGTTCTAGTTCAAGGTTAGTTCAAGAGCTCCATATTGCAACCATTTTTAAATGTTTTTAGTACATTTGCAGAAAAAATAATGCTGTCTAAGGTATTTTCAACAAGGTACGCAAAGTTATGGTGACTAGCAGAGATGAGCAGAATGTGTGCAATTGAGGAAGCTCTCTAACACAATGTGGCTGTCTTCAAAACAAGGCACAGCAGAGATGTATACTAATTATCATATAATGAGCTGTGTTGTACGCTAATGAACTACAAGCATGGCAGAGTAATTCAGGAATGTATAAACGTAGTTTAGCCATGTTCTCCATGCATGTTCTGCATGCATTAACAATGTACACTACCTTTTGCTCATGTTCAAGCTGAAAACAGCTCTAAAAATGTCAGCGGTTGAATCACAATAAACTGTCATTCAGCCACTCTATGTATTAGCCATTAGCAGCCCAAGTCAGAAAATGAACCAAGCCCTAGCTACAGATATCATTAATTGCATAGGTGGGTAAGGAAACTATATTACATAACTATACAATACCTAAGCAGATACAGGCATGTAGTAATGATGCATAAAAAATGCCAAACTGTGTTAATATATATATAGGTCAGCCAATCTGTGCATTAGACATAAGACATCCAAGTCAGAATATGAACAAAAACATAGCAGCAGTTATCATATGCATAGGTTGGGAAGGAAACTGTACTACATAACTAAGATATGCCTAAGCTGATTCAGACAAGTAATAATGATGCATACAAAAACACCAGACCGTGATATCACATGTATATGTTGGCCACGAAGTGCGTCCATCATAAGTAGTCCAAGTCACAATGTTATTAGCGTAGGGCACAGATATCATAATGAGGGGAGGGGATGTTGGAGTGCATGTTCCTGTGCAGGCCCTAAGACTTTATCATCAGTCATGCACCAGAGCTTTCGATCTTCGTGTGTCAGGAAGGAAATTCAAATAATAAAAACAAAACATCAAATTAGAGTAAGCTGATTACATTCTCTGCAATAGCTTCCATGGTTCAACGCACTAATGATGTGAAACCTCATTTTCAGTGCATTGCATACACAGTTCTTATCTACTGAGGGTGGGATGCATTTTATATAATGTTGTTCCCAGTCATTCTGTGTACTCCAGTACAATGATCCTCTTTTCAGACATTTTTGACTGAAAGCTTTGGTGGCATAACTTTGTAAAAGTATATTTGTTACTTTGTGACTGTGCTATCCTTAGGTTTGAATCATGTCATACAAATTAATTTTACAGTCATTTCTACTCCTGTAATAACCTGAAATTTGTATTAATGACAACTGTCCTGTGAAAGATATGTGGCATAAGTGATCCTTAACTTAGTGACTTCTGCCATGCTGAAAACTCACAATAAGTACAGCAAAACTTCCATAAAAGACTTACAGATTACAGTATAAAACTTTTATGAATATCAAACAGTGTGCCAACCTTTACCCCTGTCTCCCCCACAAAGGACCAATCACAATACCAGTAGATTGCCAGACACCCGGTATTACTGCTGCACAGATTAAAACAGCACTTTCCAAGGCCAAGAATACAGCTTTTATGGGATCTGACAATATCCCCGGCTGTGTTCTATATGAACTATAGAGTGAACTGGCACCTCACCTGTGTGCCCTGTTCAATCACAGCCTCACCTTAGGCTTTGTCCTTACCGAATGGCCCACTGCTATAGTCATCCCTCTCCACAAAGGAAGAGTGACTACAGACCCTGGGAATTATAGCCCATTAGCCTTACAAGTTGGATATGCAAAGCTATGGAATGCATCATCATGGACCTAATAAACAAGGATATAGGGAATCTCCAATCTCTGGATCCCAAACAGTTTGGTTTTGTGAAAGGTAGGTCATGCCTGCTCAACTTGGTTGACTTCTTTGAGTCAGTCACCAGAGCTGTGGATGAAGGCAAGGTGGTTCACTCAGCCTACATTGATCTGGCCAAAGCCTTTGATACCATTCCCCAGTCAGGAATCATAGAAAAACTCACTAAGCTAGGCATTAACTGCTATATCACTAGATGGGTGGCAAACTGTCTCACAGATAGAACCCACAGTGTGAAAGTAGCTGACTCCAAGTCAGACTGCTGACCAGTCATGAGTGGAGTCCCACAGAGCTCGGTCCAGGGTCCTCTCCTGTTTGGTATCTACGTCTCTGAATTCCAGATCAACATGAAGGGTCTCTGGCTGACAAAGTTCACAGACGATTGCAAGTTGGAGCTATTATCAACTCCCCAAGTGATGTTGACATCCTACAGAAAGGCCTCACTGAGACCAGCTACTGGTGTCAGAACCATGGGCTTAAGCTCAATGCCACAAAATGTGTCATCATCCCCTTTGGGAAAAACCCAGTTCCCATGAATTATCACATCGATGATAGTCCACTGAACACAGAAGGCGTTATAAGAGATTTGGGGACACAGGTTGACAGCATCCTCTGTTTTGACCACCACATTGCCACTGTGGTCAGAAAATCCTTCTATGTGGCACATCTCATTGCTAAGGGTTTTGCATCCAGGAAGAAAGAGGTCATTGTCTCCCTCTACCCTTCCCTCATTAGGCCAGTCATCGAGTACAATGCCCCATTTGGCATGTACCTCACTAGACACCTGCAACAACTGGAGAGGTCACAAAAGTACCTCATAAAGAGGATCCTAGGCCTTAAACACTTGTCCTATATGGACAGACTCAAAAAACTCCAACTATTCTCTGTCTCATATCGTCTACTTAGAGGTGATCTCTGCTTGACTTACAAAGCCATGTCTGACCCAGCTCTGTTAGAAATGTTACATCTAAAGAAATCCCAATCTCTTGCATCCCATGCTCCAGAGACCTCAACCTCATTACCACAATCAACAGAACATGCTGGAGCAACAGGTTCATAACCCAGAGACTTCCCATGCAATGGAATAGACTTCCCATACATGTCAAACAGAGCACCTCACTGGCCCTCTTCAAGAGAAATCTTGATGAGTGGATGGGAAATAGAAAAGTCACCCCAGGGATCACTACAGTGGCTCTACTCGACAGAGATTCTGGGAATTAAGGTTGGGTGGCATGATGCCAGGGTAATCCTATGGGCTAGGCTTGTAAAGGCTCCAGGACCATTTGCTTAGTACACACCTATGAACCTATGAACCTCAGCACAGAGCAATGGTGACAGGCACAGGTTATTAAGAATGAATGAACTGTACCGTCTCATGACAAAAATGGAAAATAAATAATCTGGACATACTAAACTCGTGGTGCAGCAGACAAAACACATAAATAACATCAACACAGGTTTACATAATTATATGTAGTCCAACACCATCCATGTCTCATCTTACTGCACTTGTCATGTATAAATTTGAATTAAGTAATGTTGATGGTTTGCATCCCCTGATGTCTTAAGTCTGTTGACCAGGGCTCATTGTACATTTTCCTTATAGCTAGCAAAACCCTGCAAATGTGTGCTGCCTGATAACTTCAATAAAAGTTGTTTTGTAGCATGTGTAGGTAGTAGATAGATCATGATAGCATGAAGGAGGCAGGCTGGGGTTCAAATCCCTTTGTATGTAAGTTGTGGCAGTGTGAACAATGGTTATGATGACTATGCAAAGGCATTTGTTTTATCAGTTTTGCTATGTGCGTATTTTCTGGAACCTACAACTGTCAAGATAAATGCAATAGATATCCCATGATTAACCAAATTATTTTGGAGTTGCTGTTAGCATAGAACATATATAAGATTTGTTTGGCCATCCATCATGCAAATGTGATTCTACCTGATTACCATCATTGTGCAAAGTATGTGAAATGTCAGATTTGCTTTAGAAACCGATTCAGTGCATTTGCCATGACATCATGCAGGTAAAGATTCATACCTGGCAGAAAGGAAGACACTGCTCCTTTTAGAGTATAGAGGTGGTTTGAGGGGGTGACAAATATCTTTCCGTGACTTCTTTATCACCATTACATCTTCAGGATCCTGTTGAAGGGCTATAGCAAGTTTCAGTACAAGGCTGAAGCTTGGTTTAGGTTGGCCAAGGCTGTCACCCATGTTGCTGGCATTCCAAGCATGGGGGTCACCATTACAGTGACATTAAAAGCCAAGGGCCTGACTTCCTTGGCTAATGGGAGGATTAAGTTTGGGTCCAGTCACCAGTCCTGTAATGAAAGTGTAACATAAATCACCTATACATACAGCCTGTGAATGCATAGCATCAAGTATATTTTTATTATGCTGTCTCTTTCTTTGCCACTCTTGAACACATTAAAAGGAATTTGGAGATGTATGGAGAGTGCCTGAAGCAGATGACAGACTGCCAGGGTACATACAGTCATTTTTTGTGAATCATGTCTATGTTACATAGTAACACATGCAATACTGGTAAAGTACATTTATGCACCAAGATAGCAAACATAGCGCCATTAGCATAGCCATAAAAGTGGCTTATCCTATTATCCTATATCCAGTGAAATGGTAATAATGCTCGTGAGCTCAACCTCCACCATTTAAATACAAAGCTTTGAAGTTATAAGAAACTATTTTTAAATCTCATATTTTTGCAAGTTAGACAATTATAATGTGTGTAGTAAACAGGTTAAAATAAATCTGATATACTACGGTGGATATTCTTTATATATCATTGACTAAATTTGATGAAGTAAAATATAAGAATGCCATGAAATTATTGTTGTATGTCTGTTCCACTTACTTCTTTGTCCACTATTTGTTACAGATTGTTAATTTGTCAAAATGACAACCATTAAATAACAGTAACTGATAGTGCTCAGAAAAAAGAAAGTGGACAATAATGACATTCTACACAGTAAATAGTAATAATGTGCAAAGGTGACATCAGGTGTCAAAGGTGTTATCAGAATGCTATCCTCTGCATAACTAGAGAACTAGATCTTCATTTTAGCTATTTTTTGCAGAGAAGATTCTTAGCATAGATGGTGGTTAAATTCAAACAAACCCATAAATGGGCAACTTTTTTTTATGTTAACTGCCTAAATGTACTATTTCATTGTACATACAGTAGTGTGATTTTATATAACATAAGCAGTTCAGATCATATAATAAATATGTCTTATGTTGTGTGTAACGTCTTCATTGCTGTAAAGTATGCGAATGAAAAACTATTTGAGGATGTGAATTTCACTACTTTATGTATGCCTCTTCCCCCATCCTATATAACTCCCTCTCTTTATTTTTTTTAATTTTCTCTATTTTTGTTACTATAATAAGTAGCAGCAAAGAGACCTGTCTTGCACCCCACCAGGTGGCAGCAGCACCACCACTACAAGAGACACCCACAATATCCAGGTTACAGCCTGATACAGCTGCCTCCACTCTGCTGTACCTGCCACACCTGCATCAAGTAACTCTGCCCTGACAGATGGTGCATTGGTACCCACCAGTAGCAATGCTAGTGGCAGTGGCAATTAGGTCATCTATCAGAGCTGGTGGAACTTGTGAGGGGATTCTTGACAGGAGGTACAATGCCTGTTTCACCTGAAGGGAAAGTATGCTCCAACATCTGGTGTAGTCATTTCACTCCAAGACCCAGTGGTGACAGCTGCCAGGATAAGAAGTAATTTCCCAGTGTTTCTAAGCTGGCAGACTATACATCTTATTCCCATTTCCAATGTTCCCCCTTCCTCTTGTGTCTACTACTAACCCTGCTAGTCATATTTGTCTTGTCCTCCAGCCAAACCTCCCATTCTTGCCTAACTCTGCCATCCCTGACTTCCATCTTCAACTTTACTCTTTCGGAGGAAAAAATAAAAAAGGGCACCCATTTGAGAAGCAATAATGTCCTAGAAACAATGAAAAAATGAAAAAAATGTAACACACACACACACACACACACACACACACACACACACACACACATATATATATATATATATATATATATATATATCTATATCTATATCTATATCTATATATATATATATATATATATATATATATATATATATATATGGGTCTACCTAAAAACACCGACATGCAAAAACACCGAAAATGAAATCACTGACACCACAAAACCGAAATTTCAAAAACACAAAACTTCACATGCCTGACAAAGCACAATCCCGACAGTCAACAAAGAAAACAAATCCCTGTCCAAAAAGCACACACACAACACAAGCACACCAAAAACCTTACAAACCTACACTAAACCTTACAAACACAACTATCTATGCACTAACCTTAACCCAAACCCTAACCCTAAGGTCCGTCACTATCGCACACTCACCTAACCCGCGTCCTAACCCTAACTCACTTAACCCGCCCCTAACTCTAAAGTCTGTCACTATCGCACATTCACCTGACTCGTGCCCTAACCCTAACTCACTTAATCTGCCCCTAACCCTAAAGTCCGTCACTATCACACACTTACCTTACTCGCACCCTAACCCTAAAGTCCGTCACTATTGCACACTTACCTTACCCGCACCCTAACCCTGCCGTCCGTCACTACAGCATACTTACACACTAGCAATCGTTTGACATGTCGGTGTTGCCAGCATCGGGATTTTTAACTACCGGTTATCTCCGTTGTCAATCTTCCGGTGTCAGTGCTCTCTTCGTTGGCGTTATCAGGTAGACCCATATATATATATATATATATATATATATGTATATATATATATATATATATATATATATATATATATATATATATATATATATATATATATATATATATATATATATATATATATATATATATATATATAAACTATTATTTGTTTGAGATGTTTTTGAGAGACATTGTCCTATTCTTTCTCCATCCTGATCATTCCTGAAATACTTCCCTAGTGCTCTGTCCTCTGCTTGCTTCCCATTTTCATCACTGTCCTATCATCCATTTTCCCATTTTTTAATAAGGTCTAAAGATAGATGAACACAGTACACTTGACCATTAATGACTTATGGGCAGAAATACTTTTTTCTGTTCTACTATGTTGTGCAAGACTTGACATCAAGCAGCAGGCTCACTGCTAGTTCTAGGTATATAGTAAAAATAAAGAAAATTCCTATGGAAGCGCTACAACATTCCCACTGGACATGCAACTGACTTAGCACTATTGTGTGCTAGTAAGTAACTTTGATATAATTAAATAAAGGTAATACAATTCTATTCTCTGTAGCTACTTTCATGGTTCAGTATATAAATGATGTGAGGAGTCTATTCCAGTTCCATTAGTACATGGTTTTAAGCCTATGAGGGTGGGATGTTATTTTATGTTTTCTTCTCAATTTGCAGCTGTCTTCCATTGTACAGGTAAAAATATGACACTAGTGGAAGGCTATAAAAATGTAAATTCTAATATTCTGCATTTCCTCCAATATATAATTCTGAAAAAATCATACATTTAACTGCCATTTCTCACTGAAGAACACATGCAATTAGACTCCCTTGCAAAAGTGGATACAGAATTGATAAAGAGGAATTCACTCCGATATGCATGGATTGCACTTCATTTTGTTATATATGTCCATGTGACCCACCACCATGCTGTTTAATCCCTGTATCATCACCTTTTTGATTTCCCTATTGAACATTCCCTTCATTTGTGAGAGGTTGGACACATACAGAATAAGTTCATCTGTTACTTCACCTGATATAGCATTAATCTGCACCATATCACTTACTCCATCATGATTTCCATTCCACTAACATGTACTTTACACAACTCTTAGAAAGATATATATTGCTGGCTACAATTATACTTCATCTGAAGTAACATATTCAGCACATAACACACACTAACAACTGAGTTCTAACACAAAAAACAAAATTATTCCAATATTTACAATTGTATGACACTTGGCATCTAGTAACATCACTATTCATATTTAGGAAGTAAGAGACAGTTGACATTTGATGGCAAAAACTTAAGAAAATTCCTTTTATTGTGCTAATGATATGATGCTGGTCATGAGAATGAGCCTAGCCTTGATGTGCAACAAAAAGCAATATTGATATTAGCATGAGTAGGCATTTATTTTAACTCTAACAGCTGCTATGACTTAATGTACTCCTGATGTGATATTCAAATCATCAGTCAAGAATGTAGATGGTTATGATCCATTGAGTACTTCTACTTAACATTGATCATATACCCTTTACATACCTCTCAACCTCTTACCGCAAGAAATCTGGACAAAGTCTGACATAATAAGGGGACAAAGGCCCAATAATAGGGACATGTTTTAAATATTGCTCTTATAAATTTAGAAAGTTGCTAGAATAACAAGATTTCCATTAAAATGCATTTTTGAAGGATTTAAAGTCTGAAACTCAAATGCATGTCATTATTTAGTGACTTTAATCCTTAGATCGTCCTAGTGATTTGTCAGAAAACACACATTTTATGAGGAATACACCATAAATATGGGGGAAAAATCTGGACATTCTGCAAAAATTTGTACAGTTGAGAGGTATGACCCTTTTAAATACACACTGTCTGACAACTGCTAATTGGTGAACAGATGTGATGTGACACATTCTGCTTGGTTGTGGTAATTTCTTATGTGTAGAGTTCTGATCACCTAAGTGTTCTACTCCCTTTTACCCATGGGTTTATTAATTCACACACACTGGTGATGATATCCCTTCAAATGTGTGTGTTCTGATGACTGCTGTTTGATTCCTACTATGGGCTTAGTAGGCAGTGCACAATTTAACAGAATATGAGTTAGGCAAGTAGGAGTTCAAATTCAGCATGCTATATCAATGTGTAAAAAACTACTTGGTTGCATACAACAATGGCTTGATGAACACATGTCATATAAGACATGTTACTTGGCTATAACACTTTTCCCAGTGGAGGTTTTTGATACCATAAGACTTGTACTTCCTTTTAACCATGTTAGTATTCATTCACACACATTGGTGATGGCACTAATTCAATGGTTGTAATACTGCTGTATATCTTCTTCTAGGGCATCATTGCATGTCATGAAAATGTGATTTACTCAGGGAGCAGTTTGAATCTAAACTATTATAATATACATTGTATCAATATGTATGAAGCAACTGGTGACATACCATAATGGTATAGTAAACAGATGTGATGTAAGAACTTCTACTTGGTTGTGACACTTTCACAGTGGAGAGTTGTTATGCCCCAATACTTATACTCCCTTTTAAACATGGCCTTATTTATTCACACAAAGTGATGAAATCACTTTATATGTGTGCTTTCAGAAAACTGATATATAACTTCTTCTGTGTCATCAGTAGTTTGAGCACAAATCAAGAGACTATGAACTAGGTAAACAGGTGTTCAAATCCCATCTAACATATATTGTATCAGTATATATAAAACAACTGCTGATATGCAATAATGATTTACTGAACAAGTGTCATGTGAGAAATTCCACTTGTATTTGGCAGGTGGATGGAGTCTTACCCCCTAAAATGCTCCAGTCATTTTTTTAAAAATGCCCAAGTTCATAGTTCACTTTTGGAGTCTTTCATTGTGTGACTGTTAGCATACAGTAGAATCATGATTCACAATTTGGAAATGGTAAATGACAGGCTCACCTTTACCCCCCCCCCTTCCCTCCTCACTCAATCTCACAGAACTGTTATAACACGCTTAACTACCTCACTTTATCTCAACTCCAAATACATATCCATTGACTTACACCTAGCTTCCTCTCACTGCCAAATATACTACTCACTCAGTCTCCTCTGTTACTTCTCTGTCTTCCCCTTCCATTCCATTAGCTCTTCTAGCATGTTCCACCTTCATGTGGAGCATCTGCTTTATATCTAGGTTTAGTGCAATATTTGTATATAAGATTTAGGTGTATGAGTTTAGAACAATATCCATTTAAGCTTAGTACTATCTGTATATACATCCTACCTTTATTCCTAGCCTCTAGTTAGATATTGGTATATCTGTTCATTACTAAGTTTCATATTGTATGTATAGCTAATGTTTGCTGCAGTATGTATTATTTGCTATTGTATGTATATTGAATTGTTCTTCATGTACTCTGCTGCTCATTTATTGTTCTTTGGAGCTTTTCATACCATGGTACCACTGAAAATGTACCTGTGTCCATTTGGAATTTTCTGGTAAACAAATGTAAATAAATAAATAAGAAAAACTGAAACAAATGCCTTTGGCCACGTTGATATGATGATCATCATAGAAATGAGCCTAGCCTACATGTAGAAAAGAAAGCAATAATAATATATGCATAACTAGATAGTATTTCAACTGTAACAGCTTTTAAGTTTCATTGTACTCCTGATGTGATTTTTAACTTATAGTTATTTGAGGCTTCAGTTATTACTGACCGGGGTGAGTTTCACAATGCTCATCTGACAGTATTCCATAATGCTGACACACTCCCTTCAAATGTGTGCTTTCCGACAGCTGATGTATAACTTTTTCTGTGGCATTGGTAATTACCATACAAGTCAAGAAACTGTGAGTTAGGCAGACAGGAGTTCAAATCTATGATAACAATTGTCATTATTATGGGCTAATAATGCCATTTAAGTGAAAAATATGGCAATATAATATGTTCATCTGACATATTCCATGTCTTAGTAAAATGCATTGTATCATACAGTGGGTGGAATCTTTTGCTCCCCACCTATGTTATGCCACTTTCTGTGATAATTTTATGGTATGCAGCCTTATGTTTAACTGTACATGTCTATGTGTGTGCACACCTTTTCAGAATACTTTCTTCCATGGTGTATCTTAGTCATGACCATGAATTGGTAAGCTCAATGTGAATGGTCAGTATTTTAAAGCCAGGTATGTGCATTTTATATGCCCTGATATTACCTATTCTTTTCCACTAAAATATAGTTTGTCGCTGCCTGTTTCAGGAGTACTTCATTAGCATGTTGTGCTTATAATCTATTCTGATGAATACATCTTTGATCAAAGTCCAGGGTTCAAACACAAGTATGTACATTTTGTTTATCCTGATATCAACTGTTCTATTCCATAGACTTTTGATCGGTGTACTTATACAAGGATGTGTATTTTGATGTTGGAGAATTGCAGTATGTTTGCTTCACTGTCTATCCTTTCTAAGGCTATTGTATGACACATTGTTATGTGGGTGTACTTAGTTCTTTTCCCCTGAGGTATGTTACTTTCTCTTTTTTTATTGCAATCCACCTGCACATCCAATTCATTGTATAGTTACGTGTTTTTATGACCCCATGCAATACAGTGTCTACAGTGTCTCATGTTTCCATTACAGGGTGGTTATAACTGGTATGTGGAATGAACTATTGCACTGAGCCACCTCGGAACAAACATTTTGTATTTTTAATAACCTTCATGATATTGTATGGGTGCACAGCTAATACTTCCCATTGTTGTTAGGTATGATGTATGTTGTTTCATCATATCACTGTATTACTTTTACATCACAGATCTCCTGTGTATACTTAAAACTGTCCTAAAATGGTCCTATTTTCTTACAAATGTTTATGGTGTGGCTTTTCATGTAATGTTTTGTTATGTAACTCACTTTGCACATTAATGTGCACCCTCTCCTTTTTCTTCTGTTAGTGACCTCTGCTCCATCCTGGTGTCTGTGTCACTTGCCTTTCCATTGCACATTTTCTTTGTATTTATTTGCTGATGTTGATTAAATTATCACTAAAAACAAAACATACAAAATCACTTTAACTAATTTGGTTTCTCATGCACAAGGTGGCTTACAATGATGTGGCTGTGTGCCACAAGGGATGGGGGTTCCTTAATGTGTAAACTGCCTTGACTGCATGCATATGGGTTCAGCAATCCTGCTCATCACACTAAGTAAATAAATAATGTTGTTTTGGCCATGATGTGGCCACACTGTTAATAAATACTGGAGAATGTATTTTAGAGAGAAATGCAGATCTAAATGGTTTTCTTCTGCAATGTATGTGATTTCTTGTAGAGTTCTAAACCATGTGCACATTAATTTATAGAAGCATTCATGGAACTTATAAAGAAAATGTGTCCATCCATCTGTCCATCTATCCATCCATTCATCCGTCCATCCATCCATCCATCCATCCATCCATCCATCCATCCATCCATCCATCCATCCATCCAGCCATCCATCCATCCATCCAGCCAGCCAGCCAGCCATCCATCCATCCATCCATCCATTAATCCATCCATTTTCTAAGCAGATTGTTATGGTTGGGCTATGGTAGTTACCAAATGAAAAGAATACACATGATTTACCTTTCCCCTAGAGTGATGTCCAGGTCAGCCTCTGGGTCCCTTGGCGTTCCTATGCAAACTTGGAGGGGTTATCTCTCAATCATGTCTTGAGCCTTTCCTGTAACTTTTTTACAATAAGCCATCACATACAGGGATACTCTCACAGACATCCCAAACCACCTGAGCTGACTACAATCAGACTAGAAGAGAAGTTATCTGTTCTATGAAATCCTCCATGACTGTGGATAACCTCACTCTGTCAGATGGAGAAACACCCCATTTAGTCTGTGAAGAAACCTCATTTCTGTTGCTTCTCCCAATGCCTTTTTTCCTTTCAGTCACTACCCCAAAGCTCATGAGCAAGGGTTATGATAAGTACACAGAATGGCAATTAGGTTATCAGGCACCCAGGGCACTTTACCAGGGCTGAGGAATTGAAGGGGGAAAAATGCAACTACAAATTCAGTATCAGCATCACCTGGCCTTTTAAATAAATGTTGTTATTGTACTCACACTACATCAATATTTGCCAGTTGTTCCTAATTTAGGTAGCTATTGTCCCTCACTTGCAAAGATCAATCCACTCCTTTCTGAAAAATTGATCTCTGAATGGGAGGTGCTGAGTTTCATTAGAGAAGGTTTCAAAGGATGTAAACATATAATTAGCATAGCAACTGGTTCAGAACCAAAAAGCTATGTGAAGCATTATCAGATGGTACCTTGCAGAAAAGGAACACAACACCAAATAATGAATGACTCTGAATAAATAAAGAAGTCATCTGATTGCAAAATAGTAATGCTTGCAAGTTAACCAAAGGTTAATGAGGGCAGAATTTGATGTGTTCTGCTGAAAACTATTAATGCAACTTTCTATAAAGAAGAAAGAAGAAATCTGTGCGCTCATACAATAGTGCAGTAGTGGTGCACAGATGCCCACAATCATGTTGTAGACAAGCCAAGAAAACAAAACAGTGTATGCATTATGTGACTTAACCAGGGATATATAACAGCAGTACCACACCCATAGAAACTAAAATATGTGGTGGTAGCATCAGGTTGCTGAGAGATGAATTTAATGTGCAACACAGGCTCCAAAAGCAGCGTTAAGGAACTGGAAAAGAAGCAAGTGGTCTGGGGAAGTAAGCAGAGCTACATACAATGGTTAAGTAAAATGGAACAGTCAGAGAGGAAGTATACAGCTTAGAGAAGGTATTGATTTTTGTAGCATGAGGCTACATTTTTTGTACATGGGGAATAAAGTGACAAGACGGGAAAATTAAAGCATATGAGGTATAAAACATACAGGCAGGTAAGGTAACATGACCAGACAGATACAAGACACAAAGTTAATAGTTACAAGAGTGGCACAGATGGATGCTTCAACAAGGAGGACCAGTTTAGAAAGAAAAGAGGCAAAAGATTAGAGTAAGAAGAGGAAAAGAAACCAGATACTGGAAAGAGTACATGAAGAAGCGATGCTTGCAATGACCTTACATATAGCAGGCAGACTTGCAAAAGTGGAAAGGACACACCAGTACACATGCCTACATGATCTTAGTAATGCATACATAAGGCACATCCAAGATACATGAACATGTGTGTGTGTGTACATATCTGTGGATAGAAGCAGGCTGCATGTGTACAACATAATCATCACATCTTCAGCAAACAGCAATATGCAATGTTGGTATCATTTATAAATATGTTTCTGTTGATGCATACTACCCTAGGCATTAATCATGATCAGCATCATCCCACTTTTTCCCCATTTTCCACATGTTCTCGGGGTGTCATATCAACAGTCGCATTCTGTTTTCATTCAATGCTACTTTCCTATCTCCTTAACAGTTATGCCTGACTGTCACAAGTCTTCTCACACACAATCCATATATCTCTTTGCTGGATGCCTTCATTTCCTCCTGCTCTCTTCCTTTCTGTCCCAAATCTTCTTTATCAGACGGTCTTCTGCTGCCCTGCATATGTATCTTCACCACTGTAATCTGTTCTCTTTGACCCTCTCTGCAGTTGGAGCTACTTGGGCTTGTGTTCTGATGTCCTCATTTGAACATCTGCCCCACAATGTGAATCCCACTACCTAGGTCAATTACTTCCTGTCCATCACCTCTACCTTCCTTGATTAATCTGCTTTCACTGCCCAGGTTTCAGTAAAATATGCAAATACTGGTCACACCATTGTTTTGTACACCTTACTTTTCAGCTTTTTTGGCATTCTTGTGTCAGAAACTTTATTTATGTTTTTAGGCATTTCTGTTGCAACCAAATTCATAACCAACACATAATAATTAGATAGGCAATTGAGCAACCTAGTGGACATACAGAGGCAGTATGAGCAGTGCGGTAAAATATACATGGGGCAGTTTTGCCAGTGATACCTAGGCTAAAGGACAAATGTCAGCACTCCTCACTGACATTGTGTGGAGGGGTTATGTGACTTCAATGTGTGCATAATCCTCAGCATAGCTTCTCTCAGCGTCTGCCGATTGGATATCACCAGCCTTTCAAAAGCCTCTCCATGCAAAAAATGTCATGATGATGATTGACCATGCCTACCTCTGCCACAGATTCTCAAAGACAACTCTACCTATCGACTTTCTTGCCTTTGTGCTGGTAAGCCATCTGGTGACCTACTGCCACTATGCCTTCATACTTTCCTTCTCCTGGGATGTCCACTCTCAGGAGATTCATCTGTAAGATAGGTAAGTAAATTATGGGCATATAGGAAAATAACCAGAGGGCACAAACAATAGCTGGAAGCTAAGGGTTCTTAGTTGATATACCCTCTCGAATGAATCTGAATGCACAGACTCTGATAGTTTATTATCCCACAGGCTACAGATTCTTCTCTACCTGCAATGGAAGAGGTATGTAAAGCATAATTACACATCAAAATGTCACCAAAATCTCCTACCTATAGTCAACCAAACACACTAAGTGGATATTATGCTCATGAGCATTGATATATGGAACAGAGATTCATGTCATACATGGATGTACAACAATCCATATTCTATAACATACTTACAAGCATGTGTATTCTACCCATTTCCACATATATAGTATCATGCTACCCCTACTTATGCATTACTGATGACCAAAACTTAGTAAAGGAATATATCACAGGATTGGTATATATGCTTGTTTATACAACCACTTACAAAAAATGAGCACAGACGTACAGCTGACACAATTGTCCATGTATTTATGACTGCATAGGTCACAGCATGTAAAAGGACATACTACATGTAATCAGGCCTGTGCATATACCCCAATGTTGGAACAAATGTGTGCAGTCACTCAAACTTGTTGCAAGGCAGACTTATATATATGCAGCAGCAAAGTGTTTCTGCACCGGATGCATTGCATGAAAATATTCCAAAGACATTGGCTATAATGTGTAGCTATGAATGCAAATGGAAATACCATAATAGAATGAAACATAGCCACTGATAGGTACTAAATTAAATTGAACAAAATAGTACATGATGACATACAGCAACAACAATTACAAATATGCATATACAAATGCTGAGCAGTATATCAAAAATGATACAGTACTGAAAGCCATATACTGGAGATCCAACTGGTTTAAGGCCTGCATGTCTAACTGACATATCCTATCAGCAGTAATCATGTTAGACCCCAATGCATCTACAGATGTATGCATCTCCAGCATCTCAAACACAAATATATGTGCCAAACACCAAGCCTTAATGTTGACAGTATAACAGTTATACAAATCTAAACCACACAATTGGTAGCCCAACAGTATTTAATAACATTATAAAAGGATGGAATAAGTGCAGCATTACTACATTTACTCTGTCCAGGTAGTCACTTGGATTGGCCTGCTTCTGACAGCACTGTAGGTCATCAAGCATCTGGCATGTATCAGTTGTCACAGTGGCAATGCATGTCCAGCCCAGAAGGGTGGATCTCTGTCTGCCTGCAGAGGTCTGTGGCCAAATCATCCCATATATCTATACAATGGAATAAACTCTGTCACCTGCTGATGCAGATGGGGTGTTATAGCAATGGGATGTTATATCCTTTAAACATAATAGAACATACTCAGAGTCTTCTGTTCTTAACAGGTAGATGTCCTTGAATCACTCACACATTGTAACACATTCACCTCATTCATTATGAATGAACTCCAGTAATGTAACACAAGTACACCAATCACTGTGACCCTGCATTACTAAAGGGAGAAAATGCAGGAGTTTGAATGCCCACTATAGACAAGTCTACTGCCTTGAACAAAATACAGTGATCATGCAAAAACTGCATCATGTACATGCAATACAAATCACACAGATGCACCATCTTAATAGCTGTGGAGCATTCTGCAGTACATCTGCTTAATGAGGAAGAAGCTACATCGTGCTTCTAGCTGGGTCTATATTACATGATCAAATGATCACAATTGCGAACGCTTTTAAAGAGTGAAAAACAGCATATCAAAACCATTGTTGTAAATATATATACCAACTCTGAGATCACAGTACAGTGAGGAAAGGGAAAATACTTCACTGTACCACGATCCCACAAACACACACTTTGGTGTGCTGCCTTCTAGCTTGTCCAAATGAAGTTATCCTGATGGCATAGCAGTCACAAAATTATTAGTAATACAAGGTGTAAGTGGCTATCCAAATAGCCATGGTCCAAATAGAAACTATAGCCATCAGTAACTGAGCATTGTTTAGTAACATAAAAACAAAGGTGTCAACTGACACACAAACTAAAATAAAATGAAAGTAAATATTCCAGCCACAGGAAGCAAATGAATACTAAAAACTTGTTTAATAGCACAACAAATGTAATGCTTTCATCTTGCATATAACAGGCTTCTTCAGAGTCAATGAGGTGAAAGCGCTAAGTCAATGACTCTGAAGAAGCCTGTTATATGTAAGGTGAAAGCGCGAAGTCTGTTTGTGCCATTAAACAAGTTTTGTAGTATCCGTTTGCTTCCTGTGGCTGGCTTGTGGATCTAACACTTTTGAATTTGTCCAAAGGACCATTGTGAATTGCAGATTCCCCCGTGTTTGCTATCTATGAAGTTACTTTGCAGGGAGATGCCCTGCTTGATGTAGAAGGAAGTAGTAGTCCATAAAAAAAGCAAAAACGGACAGGTTAGAAAAGGGCCACAAAGATGACTGAGTGGACTACTGAGGATATGAAAGAAATTATTTATTGTTACTAATATGCAAGAAGCCCAGAATTTCCAGATAGAAGATATACAAAAATGATTAAGAGAGAAATTAGAGGAAAGAAAAATACTTGCACAAGAAAAACTGCCAAAAGATTCTAATGCAAATCTGTGTTCAGTAATACAACAGATTCACTAAAAAAATATTATATAGACCAAGAAACTTTGGGCAGATTGGACAAAGGAGCGACTGAGGAAGTGTGAAAACGTAAAGAACAAAATCTGGAGGTTTTTTAAAGGTATAAAAAAGAAATCTGGACATGGGAAAGAAGAAGAGATTTGATGTGGTGTAACATTTATGCAAAGGTGAAAGCCAAAATAATGCAAAAAAAAATCTCCAAAGATTTTTGAAGAGAAATACATGCAAAGGTGCTCAGATATAGAAAATTTCACAATGCAAAAAATAAGATCAACAAGAGGGAATGGAAGCAGAAGATCAGTAAAGTAGAAGTTCAGCAAATAGAAGCTGACATTATGAAAAACCTGCGAAGTCAAGGATTTAGTGTAGAAAATCCAACTGTGGAAACATCACAGCATGATAAAACAATGAGTCCCACAATTAAGGAGAAACTGGTGTAACAGGAAGTATCTGATCAGTTGCCATATGAAAATACTTTGGAGCCTTCAGCAGGTGACCAGTACAAAAGTTCAGCTGGAGTTGCACAGTAAGGGAAGGAGCAGGAAACCGTGGCAACTCTGATGCACCCAAAGTTGTGGAGTGATAGGCCAGTGAGTTCCCATGTGAAATAGGTATGGATGACACAGGATGAAGCTAAAGAGAATATGTCACAGGAGAATGTTCTGTAACTTTCTGAAGAATATCCACAGAAAAAAAATTGAGATTAAAGAATGTACTTTCAGTTTAGAAGAAAAGCATCTAAGGGAAGAGTTGCATGATTTAATAGAGATGGATAGACATATTAGGATCACTGAATGAAATATATTACAGAAAGTTAATTAGACCCAAAATGATAGAAGTCTGATAAAACAAAAAAAAATCACAGTAATCAAGACTATTGACAGAAATGTATGCGATATAACATAAGTAAATATAATATATTACTGTGCAGCTAAATTAAAGTCTTACCACAAAAATATAGGGCAGTAAGGGAAAGGAAGGGAAGAAATCAAATACCATCTTAGGAGTATCGAATAGAGAAAACTATAAAGCAATCAAGACAAGAAGTTTCACTGTTAGAAAAGTATGGCAGAGGGAACAAATCAAAAAAATGTGCTAAAAGTAGCACACACTAATGGAGATAAACTAAAGATATCAACACAGACAGAAAAACTTAGACAATATGAAGATAAATATAAAGAAAAGCACAAAATAAGCAATTCATTGATGACACAAAAAAGTTTAAGAGAATTGGTAAACAAAGGAAAAGGAAAGGAAACATCACCATAAAAAGTAGAAATAGGCACATTTTGGAGAAATATATATGAAGACCCTGGGAACATAACAAATATGCTGAATGGATAGAATAAGTAAAAGAAACAATAAGAGGTCTGCATTTACAGGATATGAAATGGGATGAAATAATGGACAAAGAAACTTGAAACAAAGCTAAGAAAAGCTCCTAACTGGAAAATCTGAAATTCAGATGCAGTATCTAACTTCTGGCCTAAAGTATTAACATCTTTACACAAATATTTATCCCTGAGTAAAAACAACTTATATCCACACCCCGAACAGTCACTAACCTGGTTAACCACACCAAACAATACTCTTCCTTAAGAAAGAACCTGCAAGCTATCCTGAAAACAATAGACCAATAATTTGCCTTCCGACGATGTATAAACTATGTACTAGAATTGCCACTGACAGAATTTATAGTCATTTAGAAGAAAACTCAATCACGGGATAGAATAAAATGGGTAACAAAAGAAAGTCATATAGAACAAAGGATCATTTGCTGCAAAATAAAATCATACCGGGAAATGTAAAAAGGAGAAGAATCGAAGTATGGCATGGATAGATTACAAAATAAAGACAGCAATGACAGCATCCCACATTCGTGGATAAAGGAGTGCTTACAGATGTATAAGATACACCCTACATACATCAGTTACATTACAGTGACCAGGAAACAGTGGCAAACCACTCTGCAGCTAAGCTATGATAATGGGCAAATTATTATCCCAGGGATAAAAATTCAAAGGGGGATATTCCGGGCTGACTGTCACAGCTGCTCTTTTGTCTTGCCCTTAACCCATTAAGCTGTCTAATTAACAGATTAAGTCATGGTTACAATTTGGCTACTATTCAACAACAGAATATAAAGACTTCTCATCTCCTTTTATGGATGATGTAAAACTATATAGTTCAGCCAATGAGGAGCTGAAAGCACAACTGGAAGTGGTCAAAACTTTTTCAGATGATATAAGAATGTCATTTGTTCTTTATAGATGTGCGAAAGCAACATTTAAAGCAGGAAAGCTGCAACTTCAAGGAAATATCAGTCTTGGATAGGAATGTGATAGAAAGGAAATTGAACAGGAAAGGGTGTATAAATTTGTTTATTTAATTTAACATTTGTTTACTAGGAAAGTCCGAATTGGAGCAAGCCAATTTTCAGGGGAGACCTGGGCAGAAACATCCCAGATGCATGTCTTGGTAATGTGATAGGAAACCAGAGCACCCAGAGGAAACCCACACAAACTCAGGGATGACGTGCAGACTCTGCACTGATGGAACCTCAGCCGATAATTGAACCAGAGAACATCTTGTTGTGAAGTAACAACACAAACTGCTGCACCACTGCAAATATTTGGGAAATGATGAAGGATCAACAATAAAACATGAACAAATGTGAACAAAACTAAGTAAGGAATACTTTAGAAGACTAAAATTAATACTGAAAATAGCCTTGACATAAAGGAACAAAGTGCAAGCTATAGACCAATTTGCTCTTCCTGTTCTAACTTACACTTTTGGGGTGATTGACTGGCTCCAAAAGGTATTGGATCAGTTGGACAAGAAAACAAGAAAAATGCTTCACACTTATCAAATGATACATAAAGTATACCAAGATTATATATTCCTCATTCTGAAGGAGGTATGGGCCTCCTCAAACTGATTAGATGTATAGATCTGCAATCAGAGGACTGCATATATATCTAATGACCTCACCAGATCAAAACATAGTGAAATTTCTTTAAGATGAATAGAGCAAATCTAACATGATTTGCCTGCTTAGTTTAGCAGAAGAATATCAGAGTCAAGTGTGAATAGAAACCAAACCAGAAGTAGACAAAATCAGGCAGCAACTGAATGTGCCAAAAAAACAGAAGAAAGAATATAAGAAAAGAAGAAGGGTCAGATGACAAGGCAAGAAATGTGGAAAAGGAATAAATGTAGTTGCAAATACAGAAAACTCCTCGAACAACCTCATGTCAGTCAGGATCTGACAAAGGAATGGTTAAGGAGAGGTTAATTTAAACCAAAAGATGAAAGGTTAATATTAGTGGCCAAGGATAGTAGACTATGTACAAGTTGGTTTACAAAGTCCACTGAACATGTGGAAGAAACAGGTAAATGTGGGTTCTGTAAAACAGAATTGGAAACAGTCACATATCTTGTTGCTGAGTGTGATATACTAATGGCAGAGGGCCTGTATACTGAAAGGAATAATAATGTGGCAAGACTGTTGCACCAAGGATAGTGCAAACATTACAATATTGAAGTAGCTGAGAAGCATTGGAAACATGGGCCACAAAGCATTTTTGAGAAGGATGCAGGTTATATCACATGGGAATAGCCATTACCAAAAATTCAAAAAATAGATGCGAGAAAACCAGATATAGTAGCCAATAAAAAGAAAACAAAAGTAGCATTGACCATTGAAATTGTTACACCCAGTGATTCTAGTGTCTTATGTACAGAGAAGCACAAACTCATAAAATAACAAGATCTGCAGGCAGAAATGAGGGCAGTGTGGGAGAAAGATACCAAGACATTTCCAATATTAGGAGCAATGGGTGCCATAAAAAAGAATGTACAGTCTTATTTAGATATGCTACTGATACATTTAACTCCATACAAATTGCAGGAGTTAGTTCTGGGGACTTTGCAGTTTCTGTGAAGAGCACCTGGCAAATATCAAAGATTGAAACAGTACTAATTTCACAAACTTTAATCATATTTCGATTTAGGAATGGGGTCCATTCCCAAAAGGTATAAGACTCCCACAAGACTTGGAGAAATTAACTGGAGTAATTCTGTGAGAGTTCTCTGATCTTCCCATTGATCTAATACAAGCGTAGCATGGATGGGTAGCCCTGGGTAATTTCAATGGCTATGTCAATGATGACAAATGTGAACTTAGCATAGAGATATTAGGCTCGTTGGACAGCTATAGCTCATTCAGGTGGTTTCCACCCCAATCCATAAGTCTGAACATTCACTAGACTTTGTCTTCCAGCTTGCTTCTGAGATAATGACTCATTGGTGAGGTCATCACATAGTTTATTTCAAACTTGGCCTCTCCTACCATTTTCAGTATTGCTGTGTAAAGCTGCTAAGATACAGGAATGTTAGATTTGTTAATTCAGACTCCTATGCCAAACCTGGACCAGTTCAGTTAGGTAGTCAGTACAGATGATACAGATAGACTAGTGATGACATATAATAATGCAGTGTCCAGAACGTTACCTCAATGTGCTTCAGACAGTGTACTCATTAGGGTTATGGTTCAACAGAAACTGTCATTTGGCCATGAGCTGAGGTTGCTGCATAGGCTAGGTTAAATTAAATTGGGGTGAGACATGATGTCTTGAGGATAAAGTTTATTTGGCGAAGCATTATGCTTTGTACTTAATGGAAATCTCTTGGAAGATGTATCCATGATGATCAATGCTGCATCTAGCCATCAAGCTGCATTCTGTCAAGTGGTTGACAGGTTGAACAGTCTGACTTGCTTGACAACATGTAGAGATTTTTGTCTGATTGTGAGAAAGTTACATTTGTTTTGCAGATATATTTTCCAAGGTAAGGCCCAGATTGACCACTAGACATAGATTATACAGACTTATGTTAGGCTGAGTATGAGTACATGGATTATGAAAAGTTCATGGTGTTGTTTATCCTGTGCATTCAATGTAATGTCCTTTGGATACTGGCTCCACAAGGCTGGCATGCGTCTGCTTAAAGTCAATAGGTCCAACTTTTATCCAGACTGGTCATACCTCATTGAGGAGTGTAGTGTATTCTTCTTCATTAAAAGAGCCATTGATTATCCTTATCCTTAAGAACCCATCTTTGAATATGATCCATTAGGCTGATTCATCCATTTATACATAGTCTGTTTGCAGCCATAGAAAGTTCAGTGTAGTCTTACACTGCTTTTCCAGGTTGCCCTTGGCTGTAACAAGACATGACAAGACTGGATTGATTTATCCATTTGTATTTAGTCCATTAGCAGCCAGCAACACTTCTTACGGTTACCCCAGGCATGCAATTATCAGAATTACTATTTATCTAAGGACTGCATTGAAATTAATTGATTTTACTTGTGCTATATTCCTATTGTGTTAGTTTATCTATGAACTGGAAAGTTATCATGGAGGCTACCCCTAACCAAATGCCATCGTTATTTTAATCCTGGTGAAAGGAACTTTACATGACCTTAGATACTCACATATCTTCTGTCCAGTTAAGGAGCTCTTTGAAGCAGCAAGTCTTAAGTCCTGCCTGTTTATCTGCAACACTTCTTGAGTGTAAGACATACTGAAAACTAAATAGGAAATAAAATGAATTAAAAATGAAGTGGGCCCTAATCTTACTGTAGGCATGCTTACCTTTCTGTACTACAAGCAGTGCAATTGTACTTCAGCCCTCTGTGCATGACACAACTGACTGGCTTATGCTAACATGAGAAACTGTGGTTACAGTTACACACCCTTTAACCTAGTTTCCATTGCCATGTGAAATCCCTCTCTCCTTCCTCTCACCCGCACACTCTTTCTAGTTTATTTGGATATGTATAGCAATAGGTTTAAATACATTTCCTCCTCAATTTTTATTGTCCCTTATCATTGGCAACCAGGCACACTTCTTCTGTCCTTTAAGTTTGTTTATCAATTTTATAAGATTGCATGCATTAATCACTAGTTGTGTAATGTACTATGCTGTGTATAAGGACATAAGTTTGTTTCTAAACACTCATAGCTATAAGTTGATACCTATAAGTAATTAAATTCAGTTGCTATTCTTTACAAATGTGCGTCCGTAGTTTTGCAGACTTCCATGTGTTCTGAATCGACTGTATCAAGTATTGTACATGTTCTAATACTAATGTGTTCCTGCAGTTATGTAAATACTGTTTTTGGCTTTACACCCTGACTTTCCACTGTTTCTTGCTTTCGTACATACAAATCATCTTGCTCTATTTGCAGGCTGTAGTAAGACATTACAAGATTGGCTAATGTATCCATTTCTACTTTGCTCATTTGCAGGCCTTGAAAGTTAGTGCACTGTTACACTGCTTCTCTGGGTCACTCCAGGCATGTAATTATCAGAATCAGTAGTCTACTAAGGACTGCATTGAAATTAATTGATTTTACTTGTGCTGTATTCCTATTGCATTGTTTTTCTGTGAACAGGAGACTTGTCATGGTTACTGCCCCCATACAAACACCACAGTTACTGTAATCCCGGGGAAAATAACTTTACTTGATCTTAGATTCTCACATATTACTGATCCAGTTGTGTCCTTCTCTATCTCTCTGTTTTCTTTTTGGAGCAACAAGTCTTAGGTCCTGCCTGTTTATCTGCAGCAATCTTTGAGTACACGACATGCTGAAAACTAAACAGGAAATAAAAGTAATTAAAAAAGAAGCGGGCACTTATCTTACAGTAGACATGCTTAGCTTTCTATACTACACACAGTAAAAATATGCACCAGTCATCTCTGTGGATAACATAACTGGCTTCTGATGTGCGAACCTGTGTGGCCCACTTCACTCCCCCAGCCACCTGCCATATCCTTGCATTTATATTTCTGCACTCCACCCACATTTCTCCACTTCCCTTAAAGACGTCTCTATAACTTCTCACCTATCATCAACTATAGCTGAACATCTCCATACTTTACCTTACCTTTTTTTTACTCACCACCTTTTACATTAGTACAAAATGAAAAATGATTGCTCAACGTCTAACAACAATTCTCCTGTTCTGTGTCAGTCAACTTCTTATCATGTCAACGTTCGCTTATAACAGTGTATACACTCTCAAACAAGCTTGTGTACAGCATGGCAACTTTGATCAACACCTTAACTCACTAGTTGTTCCTTATTTCCCTCAGAAACTATTCTATATAAAAATATTTCAAATTATTCTGGCTATAACACTACCTTTCAGTCATTATACTGCCTTTCACACAATGCAGCTACAAATCACAGGCTCTAAAACTACAAGCTAACAAATTAAACTTTAAAAGAGGTTATTGTAAATCTTTACCCATCCACTCCATCCACACCATCACTGCTATCTCTTTAAGCTTAGTGTAGTTACACTCCTTAACCATGGTCCCAGCCTTCTGTTCTCTGCTCTACACTCTAGTCTCCCTTCTCATATTACTTCCCCTATTACTCTCACTACATCCCTGATTAGACTCATAACATTAATATCCACAGCCTCTCCAAAAAACTTTCACAATTTCACTCTTGGGTTGCCACTTATTCCTCATAATATTATTTGTATAACTGGAACTTGGCTCATACCACAAATTCTAAATAATACCTCCCTATCTATAGGCTACAATATAATCAGAGATAATTGCCCAAAGAAATGTGGAGGGGGCATAGCTTTAATTTTTTGCACCCAAAGCAGCATTCTACCTTATCTACATGAAATTGCAATGGTTGGTATTACAGATGTGATTAAAGTAATGCACATATGAACAAACAACATCTCTGTGCATTAATAAATATATTATTTTACTAATAATAATTTTATTAAGGAAGGCATAATTTCTTTGGATACTAAAAATATTTTCTATGAAACCCTTATCCTAGGAGATATTAATAGTAATTGGGACAGCAATGCCCAAAAATCTCCCCAAAACACAATCGCAGCGTTTGGTTCTCTCAACTCATTCACTCTACACCTAGATTCATCGAATCCTCATACAAATACACTTTTCTCAAATGGTTCTTAATTGTCCTGACAATATAATAGAAGCTGGTACTCTCTCAGAGATTTTAATGATCAAGTGCAAAGGTATTTTATTTACCATTTCTTTTTGCAGTAATTATGCTCTTATCTGTAAACTATGCTTTCTGATTCCAGTATATATTTATATATTTAGATATATATGCATATATATATATATATATATATATATATATATATATATATATATATATATATATATATATATATTCACTAGAACTATATTTATTGTTTAATAAACTTGTATTTACATTTTCTATATGCTGAGCAGCTTCCAGGTACTTCCTTAGTCTAGTCATGTGATCCTGAATTTTGTTGATGCAATACAGCCAGGGTGCATAACGTGTAATGAACAGGCACATTTTTGTAGTCTGTCTCAGATTTCAACACTAAGTGACACAGACTGCAACACACAGTCACTCTATCAGACAATAAATCAGTAAATAAATAAATGCTATTATATTGAAAGAAAAAGTAAGAAAAAAGAAATCTGAGCTATGTGAAAGAAGCACTCATACTCAGTTCTTTTGGATAAAGGTTCCTTTATTTGGCAGATAAGTGCTGTTTAGATGCCTGAGTTAACAGAGTTGAGAACAAGATTTTTTATTGTATATTTTGTGAGTTGAGCTTGTGGATGTTAACCACCCATGCTGATAAGTGGGAGTGAGTGGGTGGGATTCGTGTGTGTGTGTGTGTGTGTGTGTGTGTGTGTGTGTGTGTGTGTGTGTGTGTGTGTGTGTATGTGCGTGTGTGTGGGGGGGGGGGGCATTCTTTCCACATTTTTTGCTGTGACATATGATTATAGTATTAAAACAATATTCTGATAACCTGCCCTTTAAGTGTTTTTTACCAGATTGAATATTGTATCAAAACTAAAACAATTGTTATTAAAAGTAAGTTTTATAGCTTTTCCTGAGATAATGATCCCATAGACAAGCTAAAATTAACATAGAATTTCATTTAGTAATTAACAGAAATCATATCCAAAATGTAGCAAAGTACGAATCCAACTGAAAAATCGAAGTTTACTATGGTCTTCTAAGTTCAGTCTAGCTTTTGTTAAGCCATCACTAGATCTGCCAATGTGTCCTTAAAGTCTCCCAGCTGTTTTGTTTGTAAGATGGTCGATTCCAGTGTTGTGGCTAGGAACACCTGGTTCCTGTACTGCACAATTAAGTCTGCATCTGATCCTTAATACAAACCTTATTTGGAGAGATTTTAGGTTTATTTTGTGTCTTTCGGCTTTTCCCGGTTAGAGGTCTCCACAGCGGAACTCCGGTCCGCTAATGATTGGCAGTAGAGTTTTACGTGCTGGCTTGCCGGGCCTAACACACAACCTTCAACGAAGGAACGCCCATTCACGCATGTCACCACACAGAAGACACTCTAACTGAGAATCGAACGGGCAACGTCTAACTGGGAGGCGAAGACGCTACCACAGCACCATTTTATTTTTATAGTTATTATTATATATTTAAAATTAATCTCAAAAGCTTGGTGAGATTTTAATGCTAAACACAATTGTGTATCCAGGGGAAAAATTGCTGTTCACCAAACAAACACGGTGGTTAGATGTGGCTGTCCTTGTTTGTTTTGTTTGCTTTTAACATCCTTTTTAGTATGATCATTTTGAGAGCAGTTATGTGTTCACCATGTGGGGTTAGAACATTTTTTTGAGGTTAGAAAAACTTCCTAATCCATGCCACTATAAGTATTGAAAACCCCTGCAATAAACCATTGTGAGCGTTTCAAAAAGATAATTTTCTGCACTATAGGAATGTTTGAGGGTAACTTGGTAACCTTTAGTGGTCTAAATGTTCAAGTTTAAGATAGTCTCTTTACACCAACTCCTCTTTTTTGTGGCTAGAAATGGACAGTACATGGGGAGTTGTCCAAGCTTTACATTAAAGTTTGCTCACAATTGTTTAATGGTGGAGAGCCCTTCCTCAGGTGTGTTTGTTTGTCCTATCAGCTATGTGTTTTGAAAATCAATATAAAAATAAAAGTAAGAATAAAATTCAAAAGAACAATATGATATTAAGACAGTTTAGCTTATAAGCGTATAAGCAAGTGTTGTACAAAGGGGGTATAGGAATAAGTTATTTTGGCAGTTCTGTGGATCTCTGCCCTGTACTTAAAGCCACAGTATTACTTGGTTAATGCTAAATAGCTAGGGCAAGTCTTTGTTTAGAAGGGAAACATGCCAGGAGGGAGGGTCTTGACTCCGTGATTCTGTGGTCCTCCTTGATATGTGGAGTAGTATTGCTGAACTGTTTGATTTTAGCAACTAGGATGATGGGGCGAGCTGCAATAGAAGTGGATTGCTCTGAGGTGGACTTATAAATGTAAGGAGCCTATTTTCCTTAATTAAGCCTGTGGTAATGTTTTTTTTTTTTTGCCGGAAGCCATTTTTTATGAGTTTTGAGAGAGTTACAAAACTCACTCTGGCTATAAACAGTAGTTTTGACTGGTGCTGCCCAATGTTAAACTGTGTGGAGTAAATAATTCACCGGGCTTCTGCGCAAGAGAAATAAGGTACAAGGTGGTAATATTGTTGTGCTCCTGATAGTAGCAGGGGTTGGAAATCAGGCTATATTGCTACAATTTGTGGTAATCCATTTGGCAGCAATTATATGGTGGGGGCTTCATGTATGTGTTGTGCCTAGGGATATACATAGCTGTAAGGATTTGATGGGACATTTACTAATGCAGCTGTTTGAGCTGCATCATGAAGGCTCCCTCACTTTATGGACTATTATTAGTCTTTGGAGCTGATAAACAGGAAGTTGTTAGCAAAACCATCTAAAGGTGCTCTGCTATCCTAGAAAGTTCTCCTTGTGAACTTGAGTAATAGAATGGAGGTTGGGGGTGTAAGAATTAAATGGTTAACCAAGTGGTGATTTTTGTGAGCTTGAGATGAGTATGAAATGCCATATATGGTGGGGAGCATGAAGCAGGAGTGCCAGTGTCAGTGAAGTAAAAGTTATCTTACGGTGGTGGTCCCTGACTTACACAAAGAGCTGTGCTATTCAACTGAACAGCATTCAGATCAAGTGAAACCTCAGCCCATAGTTAGAGGGAAATAAAACAGGGAGTGAAAAGTTAGAGTAAAATGGATAAAATTACAAACCCAGGTTGATAGCAAACTGACCTTTCACCATCATATTGCCTCCAATGTACAGAAAGCTTTTAACATGCCCCATCTCATTAGTAAGGTTATCTCATCCTTGGACAAGGTAGTCATAAAGTCCCTGTATTCTTCCTTTATAAGACCTATTACTGAGTACAATGTCCCTTTTGGCATGTACCTCACAAAGCACATGCAGCAGCTAAAGAGACCACAGAGGTTCCTCACCAGGAGAATCCAGAGCCTCAAACATCTACCCTAAACAGATAGGTTAAAGGCCCTGTCCCTCTACTCAGTCTCCTACAGGCTCTTGAGGAGTGATCTCTGTCTGTCATACAAAGCAATCTTAGACCCCGCCCTGATGGGACTGCTGCATTTCCGCAAGTCGAGCTCCAATCGAGTAACCCACACGAACGACCTCATTCTGGTCTGTGACATCAACAGGACTTGTTGGCAGGACAGATTTGTGTTCCAGGGAATCCCCCTTTTGTGGAATAGATTCCCTCTCCATGTCAAGCAGAGCACCTCATTAACCCTTTTTAAGCTCAACCTGGATAATTGGATGAGGAACAGAAAAGACACCCCCTGAGATTCCATTGGTGTTTTGCTGGAAAGTGGCATATGGTGCTGACTTGTTAGAACATGGGCTAAATTCTTGGTTAGGCTTGTAAGGGCCTCACGGCCAATAACGTAGTAACTTCTTATGATCCTATGAATGAGTAAGAAACCTATACACGTGCCAAGCTAAAATGAGTAAACTTATTAAAATATCCTCCAAATTTTATCTGTAGAATCAGAAAGGACAACTTACCTGTGGAATAAGACCCTTTCATACCATGATTTGCTTAAAGTCCATCCCGCTGTGTGAAATGTTAGAGTAAATTGTTTGAAAAAACACTGAAACATATTAGGTAATATAACTAAAAGCATCAGAGAGAACTGTCTTGAGAGGACAGAAATTTATAAGCAACTGAGTATGGAAAAGTTCAGGCTATTAAAGTCAATATTTTGCCTTTATTTGAAGTGTCTGTTGGTAGGCTGAGGCCTGTTTGTCTGTAGATATAAACTCTTGATCCTTTAGATGATATGATATATATATATATATATATATATATATATATATATATATATATATATGGGTTCCATACACTAGATCGAATTTTCACTAATTCAAAATAGTGCATGGAATGCTCACTGCAGCAAAAGTGCATTTAATGGAAAGTGCATTTACGCAACGTTCAGTACAGCGAACGGGTGTTGTACTGAACTTCCGTGCAGTACTCACGGACCTTAGAGTTAGGGCACGGGTCATAGTAAGGGGATAGTCTGTAGGGCTATCCCCTTACCATGACCCGTGCCCTAACCCTAAGTTCTGTGATGACTGCAGCACAGTGAAGGACATAGCAATATCCTCCACTATGGTGCGATAGTCACGAACCTTAGGGTTAGGGCATGGGTTAGAGTAAGGGGATAGCTTTACTAACTATCCCCTTACTGTAACCCGTGCCCTAGCCCTAAGGTCCATGACTATTGCACCATAGTGGAGGACATAGCTTGTTTGTTATGTCCTCCACTGTGCTGCAGTGTTTTCGGTGAAGTGCACTTATGCAAAAGTTCACTTTCATTAAAGTGAACTTTCGCAGAAGTGAGGCTTCTTATTACAAGTTCAAAGTAGTGAACTTTCGTTCTTGTAATAGGAAAACATATATATATATATATATATATATATATATATATATATATATATATATATATATATATATATATATATATATATATATATATATATATATATATATATATATATATATATATATATATATATATATATGTATATATAAAATCCTGATATCCATTTTTATGTTTCTGGAGCTTTAAAATGCTAGTAATGGATTTGGTGTTGTTTAGACCTAGTGCCTTTTTAGTCTGTAGTTGAATCTGCCATTCAAGTTCTTGTTTTATTTTTTTTCGAGTCAATCACCGAGGTTTCCATTTAATGAAATGACATTGACCTTATCCAGGATATGAAACTTGAAGAGGTGGTGTCCTGTTATTTTTTGTTAGCATGGTGGCCAGCAGGTTAGTGGAAATTCTGTATCGGGTATTACAGTTATGTCTGGCAACCTTTTTTACCTGAGTAGAAGGCTTAGTATGCACTGCATTGGACATGGTAGATAACCTTCTCCATGTTACAGCTCCCACAAATTTGGCTAGGGAAACTTCTCTGGCTGTTAAGGCATTTGAAGGTGTTGCAGTTGTTCATGAATCTGAAGTAGGCACTGGGTGGATTGCTGAAGGGTAATTACCTCTGTTGATTTTGTTTGTATTCTAGGGTATTCAACATAACTTTAGATGCTGTGGCCTGTCCTTGTAGTGAAGCAAGGCTGTTGAGGCAGAATGTGGCTCAGGTTTTTATTTTAAAAAAATTATTATCCAATTGTTCTTCACTGTCTCTACGATGCTGCTGTACTTGAGGGAATAAGTGAGGGGCGTGCCCAGTCCCCAGTTGTTGCCAGTTGCCTGATTATTGATGCCCCTAATGTTTCTATATCGGTTCTGGTTCGAGTTTTCAATGTCAGGGTGGTTGGAGATGTTTTGTTGTGTGGTTGAGTTTAGGATCTCCTTTAATAGTTTTTGGCTATCGACCTTAGTGAGGAAGTCTTTCTCTAGTCGGTGCATGTTTTGACAAGCTCCTCTGTTTCCTTGGATACCCTCACTATTCTTAATCTTTACAATTTTACAACATTTCTTTTGAGGTGCTTTGGGTGCACACTCCTATAATCTTGATCTTGAAAAAGCTCAGCATCCCGCTGAGTGAAAGCGCTTGATGAATTGTTGGTGTGATCGTTTTAATAAAACAAGATATTTTATTTGACTTGAAGCCTTTCATTTTCTGCTTCAGCGGAAGAAGGAATACCAGCAACTTCATTTGCCTTATTCATTTTTGGATTTCCAGTGCTACCTTCTAGGTCGTGGATTAATTTACTTTATTGGTTCACACTCCTATAATGAAAGAGGAGGCTAACCCTGGTGGGTTTGTGGTAAAGGTTGTTTGTTAGTTGTCCTTTGTTGAGGTCTTTCATGATGGTAAAGTTGAGAAATTTCACTTCATCCTAGCTGTGGTTGGTGGTGAACTTCAGGACGTTGGGGAAAATGTTGATGTGGTCGAGAAATCTTACAGTCCTTCCAGATCCCTGTTCCAGAGGATGAAGATGTCCTCTATAAAATGGAAGTAACAGGCCATGTAGTGGAAGTGGGGGAATTGTAAACTTGTTCGTCTTCCCATTTACTGAGGGCTGTGTTGTCCAGTCTTGGGACCATAACAGCCCCCAGTGTGATTCTGGTGGTTTGTCTGAAGATTTTGCCTTCAAATTAAAAGTAGTTGTTTTTGAGTAGGAGTCATAGGAGTCTCCCCCGCAGTTCAGTTTTTCCAGGTAGCAGTTGTAAGCCTAAACCACCACATGGATGCAGTAATCATGGGGCTATACAATGTATAATACCTACACATCTACAATTACCAGAATGAAATCATTTTGGACGGGAAAGTCTTTGATCTTTCTGAGGAAGTTCATGGAGTCAAGGATGAATGACTTGTTGCTTTCAGTGAAAGACTTGATTGGATGTCCAGATAGATAGCTATGGGTTGTGTAACTGAGCTCCCACTTGTGATGACTTGTCTATATGGTGGGTCAAGAATGTCCTTATGTTGTTTAGAGATGTTGAAGAAGTTGGGGAGTTTTGGATATGTGACTTTTAAAAATTCCTGTAGGTTACAGTTGATGAGTTCTTCTTTGTTGAGGTTGGCTACTGACAGACATCCTAAGGACATCATAGTACAGTACCACTGCTAGCACAGTAATGATCCTGTGGACTACAGCAGAGATATGGCCAATAAATGTGGACAGTCTGACACACTCTGGTCAGTCCAAAGGTATACACAGAACCCCTTAGTGCAAGACATGTGGACCAAGCCTGACAATGTGGATGTTGACAGCCATGTAGATGGGTATATCACGTAAATACTGGTATACATTTGCCCCCATAGGTTATGCATTCACACACCCCTGTCTGTTCTGACACATAATAACCACTGGTACAGAGGTGGCATGGCTACATACTACCCACTAGTTAGTAACATACATCTGTACAGCATCCCACTGCTTTGTCTGAAATACATGACTGTTATGGTGGCCTGGCAGCTGTACATCTGGCAAGTATCTGGACATAACATCACACTAAGTAAGTACACTAGGCATGTAACAAAGCACTGTGCAGGCTACAGGAAGACTGCCACAACACTTTCCTACATTTCTTATGGGGAATACACATGCACCTGCATATATAGCAGGCTCTACAGGCATGTCACAGTACAGAGTAACAGACACCTGTGTGAAAGTGCATAAACACAACCAATGTGAACACAGCCACAGCCACATATGGTAAGCTAGCATAATATTACAGTATATGGACTATCTGATCAACAGCATCCTCATATGTGCCACTCACACACTAACCCTACATATACTGGGCTAGTACACAGTGTTCCGATGCCTGTCTGTGGTATGGCACATGTGTGTGTTTGGCCTACAAATATGGAAGCCGATAGGGTAACATACATTGGAGCAGCATGTAACATCACACAGAACAGGACTAAAAACAATTACATCTACCACAGTCTGTACACAGGCCAAGGTACATATTTACAATACACACACTGTCGACAATCACCATAGGTACACATACCTCAGTACTTTAAACAAACACAGAATGCCCAGGTTATGTCCTCAAATATAACCTCTAGTATACATAATGTAGCAGTCTAATATCTCACTGGCTTGTTATCAGATATGATGTCAATAAATTATGGTGTGGAGAACATATGCACCTCTTACTGCACAAAGTTTGATAGAGTTGCAGCTGGAGGCACAAACACAGAGCCAGTATTGACATGTTGCTATGATACCCTCATACATTTACTGTTGTAACAGGGTTTGTTGTGACATATGTCCTATGAGGGATATGAAATCAGTAACTCTCATGGCTGTCACCATGTACTGACTGCAGTCCTCACACTATGCTTCTGCAGTTCACAGATAGGTGCTCTGTGAGTAACACAAGAAACAAAAGGCACCACACACTGCCCAGTCTGCAGATGACCCTACAGATGGGTGTTTCCTCAGAAACATAGCACTGTCATGACAGGTATTAAAACATGTATACCACCCATATCCACCACACACCCTGTTAAACCAACATTACTCCAAATGCAGAATAGCAACACTTACATTCTGCAGTCATGTCAGGCAACCCCCCCCCCTGTCTGTTGGTCTGTTTCCACAGTGTATGTTGATAGAGGTAAATCCCCAAACCATCTGTGATGCTGCTTGCCAAACACCAGATCTAGGTCCTGCCCACAGTGAATGAAAAAGCACAACACCATGATGTTCCTAAATATTGGAGTGTGTTTCCATGCTATTGGCTATGGGAATGTTACCACAGCTGTTCCACATGCAATCAGCTAGAGGAGGGCTGCAAATCGTACAGAGGCCATCAGCTGATCATGAGTATCACTTACAAAACACATGCTGCTGCCTAAACAAAGCAGGTGTAGTTTTCCACATCCACCAGAGAGGGATTGAGAGAGGCAGACAGAGACAAAGTAAGTCAGGGAGGGGGTGGGAGAGTAAAACCTAAGCATGTTTGTGTCACACACCTACCAGTACAGGGTATCAAACCCCTGACTAACTATGTATTGCTATCACATGTCTATGCAGTTATTGGATGTGCCACATAGCTCACATGCTGAGGAGCTCTCCAAATGTATATGGGATGGTTAGTTCAAGTATGATCCCCTCATATGCCAGTCTGATTTTCCAGATATCTGTGGGCTTATAGAATTTCAGGTTATTCAGGAGGTTGAGAATCTTGTTGCTGTAAGTGGAGGCATTGGTGACAAGTATACACCTCCTTTATCAGCCTTCATGATTGTATGTGTTTTGCCCCTGCTTAATTCTTTAAGTGCTTGAAATTCAGTTTTGCCCAGGTTGTAAACTCTTTTCTTTGATGATCCCCTCAATAGTTTCTGGATGTCAGCTTCACATTTGTCTTGGAAAGTGTTAATTACTGGAAGTGGCAGAAGTTACTTGGCTTTTTCCATTTTCAGGTGTTGGTGATATTACTGATGTTGTCCTCTTGGTCCTGTTTCTTGTTGCTACAAAAGTAGACCTTGAGTTATAGTTGTGTGCAAAAAGTTTAAAGTCTGTGATGGTGGTAACTGGATTCACCCATTGTTGTGGGATAAAAGCAAGGCACTTTCTTAGGACCTGATATTGCAGATCTGTTCAGTGTTTCACGGAGTGGTTCTAACTTTCTGTTATTGATGTGGTGGGTCTCAGTTCCTCCTTCCTTGTCTCTCTTGGGTTTCTGTGGGTGGGTGCCTGAGGTGTTTCATGTCTCTCTTTCTCTGCCAGGTCCTGTTCCTCTGGTGGTGATTCACCTGAGGAGATTTCTCTTGTTGTAATTGGTATCAGTCCATTGAGTTTTGACTCATGAGGGTGAGGTCCTGGATATTGTCTTGATGCTAGGAGCTGTTGGTTCATGATCATCTTGTCTTGGTTGTAATGGTTGCTTGATGCAAAACACAACTCGTCATTGTGCTGCCCTTAAAAGATTACATTGGCTCACATTCCCTAACTAGTTTACTCTCTTGCAGTTAAAACCTTCCTGTAGTATACTTTATTTTCCAGATAAATGTCATATTCTAAACACTCTACTACAGTGGTACACTACCCAAGGACTACTTCGCTCAGTGGACAGAAACCTTACCATTGCCCACAAATCAGATAATACATTTGGGGACTCTTTATACTCCACCTACATTGCAAATGTCTGGAACTCCCTTTCTGCTGCCACCCATCAAGCAACACCTTTAAGCTTAAACTTGAAGGAACATCTCCTCATGTCTTGACATTGTCCCTGCTCACCTTGATAACCTGATCTCTTGACCCTTACTTACAAGTTAATTTTTTACTAAATAGTATATACAGTATTTACACCTCATTATCACCTCTCTATTTACATATCTATAACTAACTATACTCATTTGTCCTCATTTCTCCAACTTTTCTACATCTCAATAACTACAGCTCTCAAACATACTAATTTCTCCTTTCTCCACTCCATCCTACACCAGTATAGGAGTTTTTCTTTTGGTCTTTTACTAAATCAGAATCACTCCATTTTAATCTGTTATATTTTTAAACATTTATTGCATTGTTTTTTTATTGTAAAATTTCTTCTGTTATAATTGCAACGTTTATTGTACTTTTCTTATTTTAGCAATGTATGCAAATGATTAAGACTCTTCCTTGAAGCTTTTCTTCTGAGGACTCTGCTGAAAAAAGGACTTTCATGGCCAAGCCGGATTATCCTGTTCACCAAAATTAATTAAAATAGTAAATACATACATGCAGACATGCATACATACATACATACATACATACATACATACATACTTAAATGATATTTGTTGGAATGTTTTTGAGGTGGTGCATACTCAGCTGCTGTATTCATATCTGACATATGACTGGCTATAGTCTTGTCACTTCTTTAGACTGAGACATTCTATGGACACAGCCCTCATTAGTGTGGTCAGCAAAGTCTTGATGGGACATACTTAGCTTGAATTCATAATATTACTGCTTGCTCAAATGTGTTGTACCCCAAGATTTCATTTTCATTCCCCTTTGATCATTGTGTACAAGTTACCATGCAGAGAGTTTAAGAAAAGGATAGTTATTTGTTACCAGTAATATGTGGATAACATTAGGCTATCCCTCAGCTTTGGAGGTTTGCTTAGAATCAGTCAATCACTGGATGACCAGCAGTCATCTCAAGCTCAGAGTAGCTAAGGCTGTAGCAGTGCTGGTGCATTCCATAATTGATCTTCCTCATCTTATTCTGTTCTTCCTGTTGATTACATACTGTGGGACTCAGTTGTAATTTTTGTCTTGCATTCAGGATGTGGACATTGTCTTTCATAATAGGCTGATTCTGAATGAGCAGGTATCAGTGATCTTTAGCACATCTTGTTTTCAGCTTAAGAATATAACTGAGACTATACTATATATTCTCCCATCAAACACTGAGATGTTAATTCTTGTTTCGGTTCTGTACTGACTCATCTACTGTGGTGCTTGATACAATGGACTTTGGGCTGTGATCTGGCATAGTTGTTGAGGGATCATTATTATTTGCAAGGATGTTAACTGTCATGCCTCAAATGTTTCATATCATGCCCATGGTGTGGGATCTGTGCTACCTGCAATTTATGTTCAGATATGTTTTATAAAATGTTCTTGTTCACCTCACATACACAATTCAGCCTGGCTTCTACTTATTTGAATGAGCTGCTGAGATATTATATCCCTGCTATGGATATCAAGTCATTAGGTGAGAGGCTGACAGCTGTTTCAAGGATTTGTTTTCAGATATCAGATAAGATTTACCTTGCTTACTTTGCTCCAATCATTTGGAATCGGCTGTATGTCCAGATTTCGGTATGCAAGTCAGAGCCTTCCTTTGGGAGTTCCCTAAGATACCATTGTTACAGAAGGGTCTATTGTGATCCTAGTAGGGACACAGCATCTGCCATCAGAAGTTAACATTTTTAATTGGGAGTACATATTAAACTGTATTTATTTTCCGTGCATGTCAAATTATATCAGAGATGCTCTTTATACTCAAGAGTTTGTCATTTTGTATAGATTTAGGCCTGTTGTATACTGGCAAAATTCACAAAAGCGTACATCTGTTTGCAAAACTGTCACTGCACAATTATTAGTATTCTGACACACAGCTGTATGATTTCAAACACCAGTTTTGTGAGTATAGCTCATTAATGTATGCTTTTCATTATGCGAATATGGTATGACTGTATGCATGTGTGCTGTGTTACAAATATGGCAATACCTGTTGCACATATTTCTGCGTGCACCTTATCCAAGTAATATTTCTTGACAATAAGTCCCATGCTAAGTGATGTCTGCACAATAAATGAGGCATGAGAATTTCACATCTACAGATAATGAAGTACTGTCAGGGGTAATATAGTAGAAGGTAAATGTACTACATGTCCAGTGTCAGTGACTATGGGTGACATAATTAGGAAATTAAAAGCTGCCATTGCTGCTGACCATAGAAGCAGGATGTAAGCCTGTCATTGTTGTATGTGCACTGGCAATTTTTGAGTGGGGTTCTATACAAGAGAAATTGAGAAAGCTGGAAATTCCACCAACATCTGGCCTCTGTCTGCTTTTTTTAGTAATACAGAGAAGTTTTTTGCTTCATTTTGTAGTCTTCAATCTAACTGTAAAATAACTGGAAACAACACTGACATTTGTACCTTACCTGTCTGGATATGAGCTTTACCTATAGACATCATCATGTGTGTGTGTGTGTGTGTGTGTGTGTGTGTGTGTGTGTGTGTGTGTGTGTGTGTGTGTGTGTGTGTGTTTGTGTGTGATACAAGATACAGATGTTTGCGCTGTTATGTGAGTATTCCATATAGCATTTATATTCTCCTCTGCAGGTAGAGATATCTGTGCTAACCCATACATGAAGAAAGAACAGGTATGATGCATGGTCATGCAGTTTTCTTTTCTTATCTGTGAGCATTTCAACTCAGTTGTTGGACTCCTCTCATAAAAAAAAATGTTTTTTAAAGGCCTTGCTTTGTGGTTCAGAATTCATATTCATAGTTTTATGTCTGGGCACATGCTCAGGGGTACAGAAGTGAACAATTAACTATTTCTATGCCTCCTCTGCAGAGGAATTTCACCCCTACTCCTTATAGTCAGCACTGCTATTACAGCAGATATTAGTCCTATTTACACATTGCTGACTGATGTAATCACTCCACATTTGGTGGGTCACAAGGATATGTACATACCTCCATTACCACTGAGAAGGACCCATAAGCTAAAGAATACAACCAGCACATAACAAAGATCACATTGGATATGGTAACTGCATAAATTCTAGGTCTATCCACAAGTAGTTAACCATTACATAGTCATATGAGCTATGTTGGCATTAAGGAACTGGTTTCACAAAAGTGCTCTACCTCCACTGGCTGTGGAGTATGGTAATATGTCAAAGGTGATTATAATCAGTCACTACCTGTCTGAGAACAAGGCCATCTTAAGCAGGGCCAAAGACACTGACAGCTGCTCCAAACATAAATGAGGAAATTGCTGACCATGGGGCACAAGATATCCGAGGTGTGTGGAACCTGCAGTGACACTGCAGGTTTTTCCCTCTTTGTTGCTATGCATGATGGGGCGGAGTGATGTCATATTAAATTATTGGATCATTTGAGAAAGGGATGGTTAATTGTTTAAAAATACTGTTCCAACACAATTATGAAATATTGGATAACAACAGCACTAGTTGACTTCTCCTGGTGTATGCTGCTCATAATATGGACCCACTGGTTAATACCCTGTATATGCATTGCCTGGGTATTCATGGCTTTGACTGAGATAGGCAAAGCCTAGCACAAGATTTAGGACTACCTACAGTAGTGGTACAGACCATGTTAGTTAGTCCTGCCCACCCTACCATGAGGACCACTACAACATGATACCTCCTTATGCACATCCATGTCCTGCTTGAAGATAAGCAGTGCAGCTATAACTGTTGAAGTGTATGCCTATGTCCTCACATGTACTCACTGATGAGGATAGTTTCCCATGAAATGTGCAGGACATAGGCCTAGGGAAAGGGGAGAACACATACATGGATTTACTCATTTGTCAGGTAGTAGTTGCCCATGTTGCTAGATGTAAACATCAATATCTATTGTATAAGTCACTAATTTCTAACTGTTTGTGATTGTGGCTACATTTTGTTCATTCTCTTGCCTGTGAAGATGATCATGCCTTCATTGTAACGTATATATTTTTTGAAAATATAGTTATCACGTGTCATATGTGTAAATGACATGAACATATTAATATGCCTTGTTCCCTGGCAGGTATTAACAAGGCAATATTACCTGTGAGGACATCGTGTTTAGTCTGAGCACAGTTGTGCATGATGGCATGTCATGACCCTGTCATATCACTTATACAGGGGCTTCTTGTGAATACCTTATGAGTGAGCACTGCTGCTTCTCATCCAAAATGCATGGAAAGGGCCAATTGGCCAAGGCAGGTCACTACCCTTGGTGAAAGTTGTTAGGCGGCAGATTCACAGCTTTTGAAGAAGTGCCATTCATTTCATAAGAGCAGTACCAGTAAGCAACTGTAATGGCAATCAGAAAGCAGTCAGCATGTCTCAGAAAATGCAGCAATGAGCTGTTATGTATCCACATTGCAGCTTGTTGCTACACTTAGCAAGAACCAGATAGACGATATATATATATATATATATATATATATATACTCATGCACCATCTGATCTTGTTACAACTCTGCTCCATCCTTCAGCTGTTCTCTTTCATCAGGAGAATTGTCCCATTTTTGTTGCTGTTAAATCTTCTCTCATGATGGGAAGACTGCTATGCTTTCATGTTATCATATAGCCTAGGACTACATACAAAATGATAATTTGAGATGTTTTCTTGAGTATGTATTGAAAAGTACCTCTGACTGTGCAAAAATACTTTAATTGGGAGTTCATCACCCAGATTCTTGCTGAACAGCATTCTTGATAAAACTGTGTGTTTCATTGAAGGCTTATTTTGCAAGTAATTGAGCATGTAAAATTTATGAACAAAAGCAACAAGAGGATCCACTGACACCAAACTCTCAAAACACTGAGTTACACCAACCCTGTGTAAAAGTGTAGGGCTAAAAAGTCCTGATAAAAAACGTGAAGTTCAAGTGATTCGCTTAAAAAGTACCAAACGTGTACCTTGAAGATGAAGTAGTTTCTTCTTTATTAATCCACAAAGACAAGTAAAACCAAGCGCTTTCGCCTGACAATCTCAGGCTTTTTCAAGATACAAGATAAATTTATGACATTAACCAGGGCTCCACTGTATACCCATTGTCACCTGAAACACATAAGAGTATGATACAATTAGGTGCACAGTTATCAACTTTTTTAATGTACAGTCACATGCAGTTAATGTTTGCATTTCAACATATACTCAACCACTAGATTCAGTTTCAGGATGTTCTTTGTTCTGAACAGATTCATCATATATGTGCGTCATGAGCATTGCCGGGGAATAAAGCTGTGGTCTGAATGAACTGACCATGTGCTGAGCTAATGACTTTTCCACTGACTGACTGCAGCCCATTTTGTTTGATATAACACAGGCCATTGTAACAGACATGGAGAGCATTTGTACTGTAGCATTTAGAAAATGCTTTGTCACACAGTGGCTGATTGAAATTTGTCAGACAGTTTTTTGCTTATGTTTTATTTGAAGGGGTAAAATGATCAGATTTCAATATCACATGTTGTTTGTAAGTCAGCATCACCTTTTTTAACCCCACCACCACCACTTTTGCAAGACCCTTTAAAGTTATAATATTACCCCTACCCAGTCAGCTATATAGATTGCAGGGGAAGAAGGCAATCATTCACAGGTTTGCAGAGTCCTAGGGTCCATTCAGTACTGTCCAGGATGCTTTATCAGCTCATCCATTCCTCCATTTGTGAGAGTTGTGTGTAGGAAGTGAACCAGCTTTTTTTTATTATAGGCTTATTAGCCAAGTACTGTGCAAATAAAGTAACAAAGATGTAAACAATAATCCACAACTGGGTATGAGTATAACAGGATTTCCCACAGTTGGCATGGTTTGATCACAAGGGTGAAGTGAATATGATACTGTGCAGCTAAATTAATAACAGATAAACCCCAGGATTCATGAAGCTTGTGCCAGGCGCAGGCATAGCGTAGGCGGTATAATGCCAAATATGGCCGTCGAGCGATCCAGGTACGATCCAATTCCACATGCACTACCGGCGTATGCCAGAACTGCGCAGCCCCCGGCTTAGGTATGCTAATCACCCCATGTGCAGTGTCGCACCATGCAAATGAAGGCATATAGTGATTCATGAAGTGGTGCAGGTGTAGTGTAAGCCCACGGAAATGTAAACCAAAAAACACGGTTTACATTTTCCCAAACAGAACATCGGAGCTATGGAAGAGGGCCAGACCCAGGTATCACTACGTTAACATATGCCAATGGCGAAATACACAGCCAATGACATAAGAAAAGATGCACAACACATAAATAACAACATTTAATGTCATGTCCACAGTAACGCACAGCACAACCGCAGGGCATGTGTGCGGAAGCTGTAACATAAAGAAATAATATAAAAATGTCATAAAATCGCAACGTAATAGAAATCAGGTTTACAGCATAATACACAATGGTAGGCATGGAACACCACAACCAAGGTGCAAGGGTTGCTAAGGGCCTGCGATAGTGTTCGGCGCGGTAACTATGAATTAGTAGTCAATGCCATGCAAATGAGGCAGATAATACTGAATCGCAAATGTCCCGCCGGATGAAGGTTGTACCATACGGCGCAGCGGTATAACACCGAGGAGTGGCTCAGAGGAGATACATGACATCAGCAGAGGGGTGTGCCAACGTAGCAGTAAGCACATTGGAGCAATGCAAATCTGGCCTGTCTGTTGCTAAGCAAAGCTGCAGGACAAGGGTGGGGAGGAAGGTATAGAATCATTTAGCTGAGAGCACACATGGTTCCCAAAAGCGCATGTGTACGGGGATGAAAACGTGCCCGAATCCCAGTAATCGGATGCACACACCGCAAACAATAGCACAAACAGGAAGGTTAGGGGAAGAAAAGAAGGAAATGCGGAAGTAGGGTAATTGGAGTACTAATGAGCAATCAACACCAATCAACCCACGATGGCCAATCGACGGCAGCTGACAAGTCTGTTCGCAGAAACCTGCAAAACAGGATAGGGGAGGCATTGGAATGCAAAGAAAGGAGGGGATGTATTGGATTGGAAGGATAGGAGACCTGACACAGCAGAGCAAAGCAAACCGACAGCAGACTGGCAGTAGCACACATAACGCAAGATCCACCAGGTCCAAGAAAGTACAAATGAAAGTAGGCTGCAGGGTGCACGCCAGAAAATGGTAGGTGCAACGTGCAGAAATGTAAAGGGAAGGTCAAGAGGTAATCCACAGCAGGCAAATGGAATTCAACACCAAAGGCACCACAATAGTAGTTCCAGCAGTAAAACACATAAGACACCCTGTAGCTACGATCGTACATACACACCCTATGACATCATCTGTGTTCACAGCACAATAGTATAAAGTATGAAAGCACTCAACACACACCTGTGTATTCCCAAACACTGCAACATAGGTGTAAACACACGGGGAACTTTTAAAATGTACATGTTGGGAGCTGCCATAGCTGTGATTCATCAGCATGTGTTAGAGACTGACGGTGTTGTGGAGGATGATGCCGACAACCGCCGCAGGCCTCGGAGGAGAAGGAGACTGTTCAGACCAAGGGTAACCTACCAGGGGCTACATGACCTGGAGATAGTAGAGCGTTACAGGGTGGACAGGGACATCTTACAGCAAATAGTGGAGCTGTGTCGGCCACGCCTGAGAACCAGAAACAACAGAGGGGAACCCATCCCAGTGGACACGAAGGTATGTGTAAGCCTGCGAATACTGGCCACAGGTACCTTTCAAAGGCCAGCTGGAGATATAATGGGTATCTCACCGGCATCAGCATCCAGGGTACTACACCAGTTTCTGGATGCCATGTTACCACATGCCAATGAGCAGATATACTTCCCCCGAACTAAGGAGGAGTTGGCCAGCAATATGCGCCACTTCCACCATGTGGCACACTACCCGGAGGTACTGAGTGCGATAGACTGCACGCACATACAAATCAAGTCACCACCTGGTGAGCATGGTAGGCACTACATAAACCGCAAGGGATTCCACTCCATCAACTGTCAGGTCGTGTGTAATGCCCAGGGCATTATCATGGATGTGTGTGCTGGCAGCCCTGGAAGCTACCATGACTCCCATATCTGGCATGCCTCACAGCTGTATCAGGTATTTGTCAGGGGGGACATCCCATATGGCCATCTTGTGGGGGATGCTGGCTATGCACAGGAGCCGTGGATGATGACTCCCATCAAAAATGCACACACACCCATGCAAGAAGGCCATAATGAGGCACACGCACAAACCAGAATTGTCATAGAGCGTGTGTTCGGGATGCTGAAATCACGGTTCCAGTGCTTGGATACATCTGGTGGAGCCTTGCAGTACTCTCCAGGCACGTGTGCCCACATCGTCATAGTATGTGCCATGCTACATAATATGATCCTGCGGAAGCAGCTGCAGCAGGGACAAAATGGTGAAGGCCCTCATAGCCCACCGCAATTGCCAAGGCCATTACAGGCACAGAGGGATTCAGACCATGAACACACTGTGCTAGCCCCAGTAGGCAGACGGAGGTGTGCCCAATATGCCTATGACTTGGCAAAGAGGGAACGTATAGCACATACTCTGACAGTGTAGGCCCCTATGGACTGACACCTCTCCACCTGCACACACAGTAAAATGGATGGCACACAAACATGACCACCTGTAAATTGTAATGTATAGGTGGCCCAATGTGTGACTCCTACATAGGCAGCCCTCAAACATTGTAAACACAACAGCTAGTGGAACACGGAATGCCAACACCTGAACAGTACATGAGCCTTAACAGCATATGGTGGTGCTGTGTGCCTGTCACGTTCCCCGCCAGATATATATATATATATATATATATATATATATATATATATATATATATATATATATATATATATATATATAGATATAGATATATATATATATATATATATATATATATATATATATATATATATATATATATATATATATATATATATATATATATATATACATATATATGTACACATATGCATATATATAATACAGATAGAAAGGGCAATAGAGTGATATATGGTGATATAGATGGATTCAGCGATATTTGCAAATATAATAGATAGTTCAACGACATTCATAACATCTTGGAGGTACAAATAAATAGGATACCACCAACTATGGAATGTGTAACATACCGACATGCGTAACCACAAGGCTGAAAGACTGATAGAACACAGTACCGGAACAGTACAGCCGCGAGTAATAGTATGATGATATGAAGGGACATTTAATCACTGCTGCCGGTGTTGCGGTCCACGTAGGTACTGTGTTCAACTGTGTTTGTGAGTGCTGTAGTCTGTGTAAGTGTGCATTGAGGGTGCCATGTGCGTCTTTGTGTGACTGTAATGTGTGTGTGTGTCCGCAACATGTGTTTGTTAGTGCCAAGTCAGAGGCAGATCAGTACGGTAGGTGTGGGTATAGCTAGCCGTAGGCATACGGTTACTACCTGTCCCACAGTAGTAGGGACAGCCCCACCCTGGGCAGGTGTGTCCTGATATAAAACAGTACAAAGGGCAAATGTCCGAGATGGTAGGACATTAATATGTCCCATATATAATGTAATAGTCGTATTTAATAGTTATGCCTGTATGTAAGAAACGTAAATGTTACATGCAATATGATAAGTAGCCAAAGTCCCACAACAATAGGTATGTATTGAGGATAAAAGTATGTGCTAACCTGTGTACTGACCGTGGCTACGTGTTGGCCTGTAAACACCGCTGTGTGTCCCTCAAGTGTCCAACAATGACCAAATGAAAAGGTGGCAACCCATGGCAAACAGGCTCTTTTACCAACACAACCGCAATGACTGCAAATATCTGGGGCAGAAATACAAAGGATAGCTGTCACTTACACATATCCCTTGATATATCGCTGCAATTCTGGAGGTATACAAGTAGCAAGCTCACCTGCAGACGATATAGAAACCAATTAACAACGGCCCAACGTACAATCCCGTAACATAAGTCTACTAACTGTTAGCTCTCTAATTAGGGACGGAGCCCACACACATATATATGGATTATGTAGAAATGCAAGGCCCACAAACCTGTATATGCTACGTACACCCACCGACATCCCCCACACTAGAAACTAAAGCAATACAGACTGTAATAGCAGCACAAACATCCAGTCAGTCAATTACATCTGCAGAACCCTCAACATACCGTGTGAGAGGCACAATTAAAGGCGTCATGCAAAATTGCAGGTGTTGTATAATGGAACAAACAGCCATGTTACAGGTTTTGTTTGCAATACTCCATTATCAGACGTTGGGATGACAGGTACATCCACATGTTGAACCAAATACTCTACCTGTCACACACAATCCACGGAGGACATGAATCCAAAGTATACTTGTCTCCATGCATAGCAGTTGCAATTACACATAACAAAACACAATACAGACCGTCTCCCCGAAGGTAGGGCAAATAGGCAACGCCCAAGTGGAGAATTCAATTATACCCCACTGTTGCCACGTATTTGGCGAATGGAGTAGCTGCACAGCTGATATGCAAGTAATTAGTCACTAAGAAACACCAATTGTCGGGATGATTCCACATGTTACAGGTATTGACGTATATAAGGATGACTTGCCAGACATTCAAACCGTATGCTCATACCGAATACCAGTTGAAACACTGTGAGAGATATAGAAATGAAATGCTGTAACAATAACAAGGTATGTAGAACGCCCGATATGTAAGGTTATGTATAGCATGATCTGTATTAATTAGTTTTACTGTATTTATAGCCTGGTTTGCATTAATTAAATGTGTCCGCAATGCATAAAGTGGGGAAAGGTATTTATGTAGTGATGTCTTGCTGAGCATACTAACGCTTGTAGAAACTGTGCTTCCAGCAGTGGGACACAAGGTACACAGCACAGACACCACAAGGGATGCTACATGAGGGCATTAAACAGAACAATTCCATACAACCCGCCGTCAGTGGTAGGGTATGTCCAACAAGGACGTGCCATAGCAGGGGATAGTATATGTTGATATACTGTCACAGCACGCATGTGTATGGGCATATAACGTTAATGACATATCTAAGGTGGTCCCGCTGTGTAAGCATGCTTTGCATTATGGGATACTATTTGAAATATGATATGACAGATATTCTACACAGCATAACAGGCATATCATGCATACCACAGGTATCGTCTATTGGCATGTACAATAACAGGATACATATGGCTTGTAGGCATGGGACATTGTAATAGCATGATAGCTAATCTAAATGGGAGGGCTACCAAGTAACCATGCACAAAGGACATGTAATAGCTTCACAGGTGCATAGTGGGGTACTATGCAGTCTGGCAAGTCCATGTGTAAGCACAACTACAGTGTTCAAACTAGTGGCACCTCTCTAGGGTAGTGTCCTGTGAACAGCAGAGCCATGTGTCACCTGCACCTCTGCACAGTACAGCCACTGCAGTGATCCCAGGCCTACATGTGTCTCCCAACCACCAAGGGAGGTATCACATGAACAGTGCTACTGAGTGGCCCTGCGTGATGTACATAGGACTTATGTTCCAAAGCATGGTGAGTGTCCAGTTTGGGAATGTAACCCTCAAGCACATCCCACTCATTGTGGTGTGTGTGCACATATCCATGAGCATGTTGCTCACGGTGGCTTCTGCTTATGTCGCGTATGAGGAGTATATCCATTAATAATGTTGTGGACATGGGCCCTGTCTGATCAGCAGAGGTCACCCCTGAGTATGTAGTATGCAAATGTGTACAGATGTGGTGTCCGTAGTGCAGCTGCATACTTAAACTGTCAGAGCTCAGTAAACGTCATGGCGTGTTAATGTTGTGGTATGTAAAGCTGTAGCTGTTGTGTAAGGTACACCCTAAATGGGGTGGTGTACCCTTGAATGTGTGTAGATGTCTTGAGTTCAGAGGTACAATGGGTGCCTATGTACCAGCTACACACCCAGTACAGATAGGTGTGGCCACGTAGAAGGATATCCACGCCACAGTGGCAATACGGTAACCACAGGAGTGGGTGCGACATATGTGTGTACTGCAAACATGTACAATGTGATATGTATGTAGGGGACTACCACCCATGTGATAGTCAGTGGGTGAATGGTGTAATGCAAAGGTGATGTGCATGCACCTTGTGTCATGCAGCTTGATGCCATGATAGTCATATCATGTATCTGTCACAGTGGCACCCGTATGGATGGAGTCAGTATCAGCTGGTGGAGCAATCATGGCACTTTGTATGCAGGGGTTTGAAAGCTAGGCAGGGAAAGTCCCCCGTGCTAGCCTGTTCCACAGGGAAGCATATACTGAACATGAGGGGCACTATGACTGAGGACTGTGGTATGCCAAATGTACCTGACATGTAGTAGGTACTATAGTATGCTGGCCTCACTGTGTGTGTCCTGTCCATGAGCCACATTGCATAACATCCTGAGACACAGGGTACGATGTGCAGGTGGATGTGTATGTTGTCAATACCAGAATAGGGAATGGTGCTGAAAGGCAATGAGAAGACAATGTAGGATGTGTGGACTCCCGTACCATCAGCAACTGCCCTGGTAACTGTATGAAAGGAGTCCACCATGTGTAGGGGCCATGCTCTGGCCCTAACAAGTCCAACCCAGGTGGCAGCAAAGGATGGGAGCCCAACAATGTCTCTGTGAATGACGTCCTTGATGATGTGCCCCATAGCCATGCAGAACAGTCCAGTCAGGTGTGTAGGACTATAGTCCCACTCGTGCATTGTGGTGCCACCTGTGTGTAGTGTGATAAATGCTGCTGTGTGCCATTCAGGGGCTACAATGTCTGAAACAAGGCTATTACTGAATATGGTGGCCTAGTGGGGAGACATGTCATTCAGAGGTTGGTGGACATCATAGCCTGGGACGTTGGAAGGTGACATGGGGCCAGTGTCCCAGGACATATAGAGTGTAGTTCAGTACTGTGTAGGTGTGACCGCAGGGACACCACAATGTTCATGTATGGATTGTGTCCCTGTAGTGAGTGAGAGGGTGTAATGTTAGTATTGAATCCATCCTCCAGCATGTTGCCAACATCACCTGGGTCTGTAATGTTCCTGAGTGACTGTTGTATGTGACAGCAGATGTGGGTGTTGCCATCGAATACTGACATACCACCATAATGCCTGGTGGTACACCCCGGAATGTGTGGCAGTCATGTTTACATAGCTAGTCTTGGAGTATGTGATGAGGGACCCTGTGGCCCCACCATGGCTGACCAGTGAGCCACCCCACACATGGGAATGTACACCACTGTGCAACAGCCTACACCTGTTGTTGTACATCATATGTCCATGGAACATGACCACCAGAGTGGCGTCTGTTATCTGGTGTGTACCATCATGGCTCTGTGTGGAATAGCATGATCCATGCAGTTGTGTACATGCTAATGAAGTGCACTGGGGTATCTGTCAGCATTTGTATGTGCATTGTCCATCTGCACGGGTGTCATGACGTTAACAACTGCTGTCAGCAGATGTCTGTAGTAGATGTTGTAGTACTCATGTACTGTGTATGCTGTGATGGGTGTGGTGCCGGGATGTGGCTAACAAGGTTGATTAGCATATGTTCGGAATCCACCAATGAGGGGATAACCCCAGGTGCATAACACCAGTCTCATGGTAGTAGTGTTCATGCCAAGGTTAATGTAGGTCTTGGAGGTGGTGTGTATGGGTTGATCCAGCAGATCGGAGGTTATGACTCATGGATGTGTCGGTACATGAGTGACTATCCCAGTTAAGTGTGGGGTAGTGTCAGTCACACATCAGTAGTAGCTGTCTGAGGCCCACTGTCCAATATAACAACAAAGACGGTATGTTAACCGTGGGGTATGATGTTGACTCTGTAGCTTGTTACAATGTGTATAGCGGTCCCGGACACAGTTAGTTGCACGTGGAGCACCTCTGATGCATTGTGCTAAGTAACTTGCCAGGATGTGTGCAAAACATAGTGGGATATGGGAACCCCTCAGCTGTGGGTGTGCCGGTCCAGGTATCTGCCTGAAAGGTATGGTCTGCCTAGAGGCAGGTCCCAGTCACTGCAGAGATGTTTGAGTGGTGCATTATAAGGTGTGCCTTGCCTGCGTGCGTCACAGAGGAAGATGCAAGCATTGTGTCACATGACCCCATGTCGTGCCTGCCAGTTCCCGTCCTGCTGGTGACAGTTATTGGAAACTGTGCAAGACAGGCAGTATAGAAGCAGCAAGAGCCTTACATGTGAGCTGTACTCCCACGACTGAGAGGTGCAAGTCATCTGTGCCACAGCATTGTGTTTGACCAGGTCAGTCAAAGTGGACAGATACCAGATGCCTGTGGAATGACAATAGGAGCATAGGCAACTGTTGAAGTGACACAGTCGGTCGTTGTACAGTAGTATCATGTCTGGACAAATGCAAAATGCTCCCCAGGGCTTGGCCCACACCCTCAGGGCTATAAGACTGGTGAGCTATTGCATGTCCCTGCACATGTAGTCTGTGAAGTGGCATCACAGGGCAGTCACACTAACATGGAGAATGACAGTCACATCGTACCTGGTGAGGTGTGGCTTGGGTGCATAGGTTATGTTGCAGAAGCAGTTACCCGACAGCAAGATGTAAGCGACTATCGCCTTGTGTAGCCTGCTGTGTGGAACTGCAGTGTGACTCCCTACAGAGTCACCTATGACTGGTGTGTTGTGAATGTTATAACTCCCTATTGGCTGTATGTGATGGGCACACATGAGTCTGTGGGCTATAAGCTGGTGATGTTGTCTTCCATGATAGGGCTACCTCTGGTGCCTACACTGAGTATGGAGACGTAATGCACAAGTTGTCCTCGTAGGTGTGGCCAGTGGTGTAGATCATGTGAGACTATGTGATGGCTGGGGTGTGTTGCGAATGTTACACATCCCCAAATGAGTGTCAGGTGCAGTCAGGGTTGGTGACAGCATTACCCCCAGCTATAGCTGTCAACCTCCTGTCCCCAAAATGAGGAACATTAGCCCTCATACTGTGTGATAAATGGGCAAAACGTGGAACACTTACAACTGGCTTACTAGCAGCTTCAACTAGGAAGGGCATATGATGGCTAAAATAGGCTGGTTTTATGTATAAAAAAGATATTCTAATGAATTAATATGATTCCCATCTATTTAGCCATGGCTAGCAGGTAAACAATTTCCAACAATGAATGCGTGAGAGACCCTTTCAATGTGGAACCTTGAGGAACATGCACCTTTTAGAACCCCAAATGAGGTACGTTCCTCGTAATGAGGTACACTTGAGAGCTATGCCCCCAGCACGGCTGCAGAAGTGCATCCCCCACAGGTTGTAGTGTCGTATGTTGGGAGGTGAGCATTGAATGTGTACATGAGACACTTGTTCTATTGCCACATGTACGACATATCCCTCATATAGACAGGCAGTAGCACTGGTACGTGACAGTTGGACATGCCTGTATATACAACCATGTCCCACAGGATATGTGCGTTACATGTGTACAACAGCTGTTGTACCATAAGCAAGCTGGGAAGTGTAGGATAGCCAGTGTACCTGTGGGAAATGGTGTGGAATGGGTGCTATAGTAATCAGTAGCTCATGACATGCTCACAAGTTCTGAACAAGTGCCTAGCATGACCATACAATACAGATAGGGTGTTGGATAATATCAACCCACAAGTGGTGATGACAGTCATTTTGGGTGGCACCGTACTATAACCCTGCTGGGTATGGTGTGCATGTCCATGAACCATTATCACTGTAGATGTTAGCAGTACAGATGTACAAGACAGCACGGATATTTGATTACAAATACCTTTGTATGTCACAGGAGTGTTCCACCAGTGGCCTGTTGACAGACTCACAACTACAATGTGCACATCACACCAGTGCCAGCTACAGTAGAACAGGGTTAATGTGCTGTACCCCAACCTCAGTGTAGCCCATACCACACAGACAAATGTTAGGCATCTGTGTATGTAAGGCTGTGAATGGCCATGACCTATCAGTATAGCTGTGTCAGTGTTGTGAACAACATACAGAATGGGCTGTGTGGGTGAGATGTGTGACATATGTGCACAGTCTGATGGATGATACCAGCATTGTCACCGCTAGGTGAACATCCCTGTACCCATAAACTACTACCTAGGCTGTGGTCAACATTATGGACACTGTGTAAGGGATGGTGCAGTGCAGTGCACCCCCAACTTGGTGACGTCTCCAGGCCCCTTAGGTAGTCATATGAGGTACCCATGTCATGTCAGGGTGCCATCCATGAGCACAGAGATCACTGGACAGGCATATACAGCACTGTGGTGACCAATATTGGATCACATACCACCTTTAAGGGGTAATGGCTATGCATGGATGTGCGATACCAGCCTTCACAATACTCACCTCCACTATGCAGCATGCTGTCTACCTTGCTGAAAGACATTTGCTACACCATGATGATGAACATGCTACATGTCTATATCCTGATCTATAAGACATATGTCATGGACAGCCACCGTCCTAATACTAGGATCGCCACAGGCTGGACAGATCCTTGTGCCATATATGTGACATACCCCTGCCATACCATGCAACAATGTCCATCAAAGCTGCACATGTCATCCCAGTCATACATGGTGTGATGGCCGCATGGTAGATGTACTATCAACTGACTGGATCAGTAATGTGGCACTGATGCACCTTGCGGTGGCATAATGGCTGTCTGTTACAGCTTGGAAACCATGCCCGCACATGCTATGGTTGATAACCATCCCTGCGAATGTCGTCTGACTAGCCATTGTCCCATGTCTATCACATGTGCAATACAGGCGATCCGTGGCAGGATGTTGAACAGTTGCACAGTGCTGTGTAGATGTATATGGCAAAACACATGCATGTACAGGTGTCCATGCGTATTTGTGCATTGTCACTGCTCAAGTCCATTACGGCTGTGTCTGTGTTGATATGTGACATATACACAGCATCCAGGTCAACAGCATTACCGTGGACACATCCAGGCATGTGCAGATAGGTAAGAACACAAGTGCAGGCAAATAGACATGCCCACAGCAAGACAGCATTTACATGGAGTATGAACACTGCAATGAGGTGACACACATATTTGGTGATGATATCCAATGCATAATGGGTGTGACATGTATGTGACACAAACATGTCAGTCGTGTCAGTGTCATGATGCTTTGCAAAGATAACTGTGCAGATGTAGTAGATGTCATAGAAATGTATGTGCAGCAGTATCTCTGTACATCTCTGAAACTGTGACCTGTCACCATCATTATGTCTTACAGATAATGCCCCGTACTCGCCTCCCAGCATACAGCCGCCAGGAGGATGATGCCCTCATCCCACAGTTCCATGACAACTATGACTTGTTGTTCAGCCATGTGCCACAGCATGCCCAGCAGCGGGATGACCTGTGGCAGGATCTACGCAGGAGGGTGAACGATGTGGGTGGCCATAACTGCACCTACCAGCAGGTGCACAGACATTGCATGGACTTGATACAACATGCAAAACAGCGTGCCACTGCAATTGCCAGGGAACAAGGTGGAACAGGTGGTGGGCCACCAACCCAGCCCCCACTTACACACACCAAGGAGCTACTGGCCAGTCTGGGGACACCCAGGGAACAGCATCCAGAAACACTAGCTGCCATCGTGGAGGTGGGTGTCTCCCAACCAATGAGCCTGGAGTTGCCTGGTATGTCAGTACTGCACATATGGCTATTATATCCCATGTAGATGCATGTGTCACTGCACATTATATAAAGTAACAACATATGCAAGGTATGTGGACACACGTGCTGCATACTACAGTATGCTATGTTGTGTATGCACACATGTGCATACTATATGCTATTACACAGGTGAATGTGTACACATGCACAGTGCAACCTGTGGCTGTCATACAGTCATGGATAATGTTCATACTGGTGTGTCACCCCTATACAGGTACCTCTGGCATGCCGCACAGACATGAGTCCGTTGCAGGTGAGACTGTCATCAGTATCAGGCATGTTACAGTGTAGATCTATTTGCCATGTGGCCAGTTAACACTTGCACACCTGATGTTTGTTCCAGTCATGATATGCAGGTCGCATTACCCATCATTCAGAAAGGCCACCCATGTGCAATATATACAAGCAAAATGATACACCGACTTGAAACCACAGTACTTGTCATTGTGACATGTGTGGTCAGCTGTGCATACAACGGTGGAGGTGTTCTACAATGGAGGCATATGTAATATGCATTGCAACAACATGTGTAGTACGCACACAGTACCACACAGTGAGTTGTGATATGGGCAGCCCACAGGTGTCACCATTGCGTCATATGCCCCTGCATTGGGTGCACACATTGTGATGTGCTACCTGACATGTCCCAGACATGTAATGTTCTGCCTGCAATATTGTCACACTATCGCATGGCCTATACCCCACATACCAAACATACAACCTGTTGTCTGCATAGCCCTGTGTATTATGACATATCTGACATCTATGGGTGTATGTCATATGGGACAACACAGACATGTGAGATAGATGGCCATCACATGCAATTGGCCAACACATGTGCACACATGGCCATGGGGGATGGCCAGAGACATGTAGCCACACAGTACATGGGATGTGTATACACCCTGTTGCACATTATCCACACATGGTGCAATTATAGCCTTAGTTGACCAATTATAGAGTTGATGTGGTACACTGGACAACCTAAAAGCCTGTGCACAGCTACTGGAGGTGTCACTGAAGTCTACCATACACGATCTGTTGAACATCACGACTGTGTTGCAGTTATGGCTATGCAATGTGTACATATTATGCATTCTACAGCAACCTAAATGCCTCATGATGCCATGCAATGGCACAGTGTCTGTACTTCACACTGTATAGCAATGTAGATGGCTCACACTACCCTCCCATGCTCATGCACATTTGCTAAACATGCATTCTATCTGTAGGGCATACACACAACGCTGCAATGTGAAGCCCATTATGATGTTGTACATGTGTCAGGACACCATTGTGTCAGACATGTATGCATGTTAATGCACATGTCAGCAGATTACATGTCAAGGTCACGTCAGCCATGTGTATTGTTATCCTGTTCTGGGCCACATGGTGTATCACGGGGATGCATGCATACTACCATGATTGTGTGAACTGCATGGCTACTGATATGACACCTGCTTGCTGTAGTGTGCACCCCAGGGAGGTATGCTTACTAACACTATTAATGTCTGAGCTGCATACCCTCTGCTGTATCGCAGGCATGCTGCATGCCATCTGACAAATCACATGCATGGTGTGTCTGTGTTTGTGTGTGTGTGTGTGTGTGTGTGTGTGTGTGTGTGTGTGTGTGTGTGTGTGTGTGTGTGTGTCTGTGTCTATTGTACTTTACAGTATTTCTTTGCATTCACAGGTGATGTAGGTGCATTACCCTCCTGCGGTCCATCTGATGTTAGTGTCCTCACAGATACTAGCGGTGATGAACATATGCATGAGGTACAGGCAGGGTTGTCAGGGGCTGAATCTGTGCCAATGGTTACCATCCCAGCTATGCCCCCCTCTTCCCCGCACACAGTTCTGCTGCCAACACATACCGCATCACCAGTGGCCATAGAGGAAGGACAGTCAGCGTCTGTTAGCATGGAACAGGAACGTGTGGTGGCTACAGAAGGTGTGTCTACACACCATGGTGTCAGTGTAATGACTGCAGATGTGCCACACAGGCATGTGGCCAGTGCTGCTCATAGGAGGACCTCTGGCAGACATGCACCTGCAGGACAGAGCGCAGCAGCTGGTATCACCAGACGCATGTTCCAGACTGTAATGGCAGCACAGGCACGTGCTGAATGGCAGAACAGAGAAGGGCAGAGGCTGCAGAGGGCTGCTATCCATACCCTAAATGACAACATCCAGGCATTGGCAAATGCTCAACAGCAGATTGCTGATGTTCTGGATAGGTGATTAGGTGAAATGGTCGGAATCCTTGACCGAGGCATGGCAATCTTCGAGCGGGAGCTGTCTGTGCTGGAACATCTGGTAGGAGTGAGGCATAGGCCACGTGGACGTACGCCAGCAACACCATCTAGTGTAGGTCAACGTGAACGTGCCACCTCACATGCCCGCTCCCATAGTGCCGGTAGCAGTAGCAGTGCAGCTGGTGCTGCGCTGTCAACACCAGGACACAGCAGGCCACATGGACGTGGCCCTGGACGTTCTCAGTGGGGACACGGTTCCAGCGGACATGTGTCATCAGACAGTAGCCACTCTACCTCCACCTGGTAGTGCCCGTGCAACTCCAGGCAGGCACAGGTCACGTGGCCATGGACGGACACAGTGAGCTGTACAACCTGCTCTGTACAATCTGGGACTGTCAATTATACCCCGTGTAGGCCTCACAAATGGTAGAACTGTGTACACACATACACGCACACAGCAAACACAACTGTAGGGCTCCACAACATCCACATGCATTCTGAACAGACATGTCCAATCAACTCACCAGCCCTTACACACACACATGATGTTATCCATTGGTGCAGCCTATGCCCCTGGCAAACATATCACCCTGTGCATATGATGAAGCCTGTGCCACATCCCTGTCATCCACACCATCGGTGCAGGGTTATGCACAAATATTCTGATGCACAGGGTGAGCAGAATAGTTAGAGGTGTATGTAATATTACCTGTGTATGCATAGTGAGGGATGTGTATGTTGCAGTGGTTGTGTGTGAATACTGAGAGATGTGTATGTGACATAGGTTGTGTACTGTCGACATGCACCGGTCATACCATGTAGTGCAGGTGCAGCATGCATTGTGATGTGTTCACGGTATGTGTCTAAGTTACATCTGTAGCACCATGTTGGTTGTGATACCCTGGTTCCCTCCTATGGTGTACTTGCATGTGCCTACAGGTAGCAGTGTTTGCAGTCCCCCACGTGTAACTGTGGATTACTCACAGGCACGTCTGGCAATATCAGCATGCTACATGTACCCTCAACCTGACTGTTGGAAACACCAACATGACACAGATGTCCGCACATATACTGCACTTGATGCATGTGGTCAGTGCCACAGGCTACACTGGACAGAGACGTGACATACATAGCAGGACACATTACAGGTATGGTGACATGGTGCAGGGGTTGTACACAGCGGTCTGGCCAATGATGATGTGAGGTGTCACTTGGTAGCTGGAGGCCACACTGTGCAGCAGTAGGACCCTGTAACAGTACGGGAACATGGCCACATTCATGGGGTGTACACCACTATAACGCACACCCCATAGTGTGCAGGTGGGGACCCTTGCCTATGTGGTCATCACCCTCACAGTACTATGCACCCACACAACGTGTCACAGAGAAGGAACATGCACAGGTAGCCAGTATGGCTGGGACCTATGGCATCAACAGGGTAGTGCACTGCATCACCATTATGGGTTAGTCACCACATGGTGTTAAGTGATTATTTCTCACCATATATTAGCATACACCCTCACACCAAGCACCAGACATACATACAGACACACACACACACTGTGGTGATCACACATGTGTATACGGACAGCCGATGTGTGTGATGCTCCACACTGGCCGACATCATGCTTCCCACACTGACGTATGTACAGATCTCTACAACAGTGTACAGGGATGTGTAACAACTGGGACATATTCCCCACGATATGTGACATCTCTGGTCACACATTTGTACACACATGGCAGTGCTGGGAATGATACACCTGCCATATGATGACACGTTTGATAGACATGCAGCGGTATTGATTGCATTATGTGTACCAATGCTATATCTGGCAAATGTGCTGCTATATGCACATGGGAGGTTGTAGGTGTTACAGGTGCCATGTGACATATAGTTAGTAACACCTGACCGCTGTGTATGCATTATGTCAGCAACTTTACATAACAGCAACATAGCATACTGTTTGCACATGGCATGATAGGATGGTGTGTGACACAACTGTGAGCCACCCCCTGCACACATACATCTACACAGGTTGTTCACCACATTATGTACACACATCCCTCCATACGTGCTGTTTGTATGTCACCGTATACAGGTGTCAATGATGGGTCTGCATTGCGACTGCATGTCGTACTTAGGTGCAACTATGTTACGGACATCGGCCACTGCACATGCATGGTTGCTGCATGTACAGTACAGATGTCACATGTGTCTCCTATTGCCATGTTTGTATGCATTGCTATTGTTGGACATGTGTGTTGACATACATAACACATGGACTGTGGTATGATATCACGGGTGTCACAGGTGACCAGTACAAGGGTATGTGTCCCGATCAACATTGCTACCCCCTGTAGTGTGAACATTCAACAGGCATGGACCCACCTTCCATTTGTGTGTGTAGCATTGATCAGGCCACTGTTATGCACAAGGTACATCAAAGGCTATGTATGTATGTGTTGTGTGTGCAGTCCATGCACACATCCACACAATCACATGTATGACATATCCAGAAGTGTGTTCATTGGTGTACAGCAACAGTCAGTTGTCACAGCTGTGTAAGGGCCATGGTATGTCTTGAGCCGACCTGTTCATGTATACTGGTATCATTGCAATGCATAACACCTGTTGGATCCCTGTTGGTACATGTGTACTCTGCACAGCTGGTGTACACCTCTGTACAGCCCAGTGGTCATGTGTCACATGGTGTTGTGGTACTGTAAGGCTGTGTAGTGCTGCACTGATGACATGGTGCTGACTTGACAGGTACAGTGTACACTGCAGTGTGTACGTGTGTGACCTGCACCTGTGACAGCTGTGATGGCAGCTGTGTGTGTACAGGTCACTGCATGTGTGACCGCCCTGTGCGTGAGGACAGTTATACCTTACTGTGTCCTTTTGTACTGTGCCCTTCTGTGTGTACACTCCATCTGCATGCACAACAGGCCTTTGTAACAGCTAAGTGTGTGAGCATGCCCAGTATGCTGTTGTGTAGATGGACACACAGTACAGTCCATGTACGCAGTTGTGTAGATGGACACACAGTACAGTCCAATCTGAGACGTTCCGTGTTTACACTCCATCTGCATGCAAGACGGCCCTTTGCAACAGCTAAGTGTGTGAGCATGTCCAGTATGCTGTTGTATAGATGGACACACAGTTCAGTCCATGTACGCAGTTGTGTAGATGGACACACGATACAGTCCAAACTGAGACCTTCCGTGTTTACACTCCATCTGCATGCAAGACGGCACTTTGCAACAGCTAAGTGTGTGAGCATGCCCAGTACACCGTTGTGTAGATCGACACACAGTACAGTCCGAACTTACGTATATTACCAGGTGTGCGGCCATGGCCAGTGACACCTTGTGTTGGTGATGTCCCTCTGTGCATGGGCATGGCCGTTGACATCCTGTATTCCATGGTGGTCATCCAGGTAACGGATGTCTGTCTTCAACATCAGGATGGATGCCTACCGAGTACACACTGGGTGACTATCTGGAAGGGTGTGCTGTCTGTGGTGCATACTGTGTCTATGTATTGTTGTTGTAGTGCTCCATACATGTATAGTTGCCCCGAGTACACCACTGCCGTGTGGTTGTATATGTCTACCGTGGGACAGTACTATGTCTGATCGTACACTCTCTATACAATGCCTGCCGGCATCCTGGCATTTGCGGATGTTGACACGCGCCTAGAAGAATGCCTGTGGGACTGCTGTGTTTAGTAATCTCGGAAGCACGTTCTGTAAATGCATCATGCTGTAGTGTGATAGGGTAGTTAGGTGTAAGTTCGATTCCCAGCCCTGCCAAGTGTGTGTGTGTGTATGCTCCCGTCCACCTGGGGACTCACGTTATACTTTTAGATGCTTCGCACCACAGATATATCATGCTGACGTCTTTGCCTTTGCGGATGTTGACACGCACCTAGGAGAATGCCTGTGTGTCTGCTGTGTTTAGTAATCTCGGTAGAGTGTTCTGTAAATGCGTCATGCGGTAGTGTGATAGGGTAGTTAGGTGTAAGTTCGATTCCCAGCCCTGCCAAGTGTGTGTGCATGCTCCCGTCCACCTGGGGACTCAGGTTATGCTTTTAGATGCTTCGCACCACAGATATATCCTGTTGATGTCTTTGCCTTTGCGGATGTTGACACGCACCTAGAAGAATGCCTGTGTGTCTGCTGTGTTTAGTAATCTCGGTAGCACGTTCTGTAAATGCGTCATGCTGTAGTGTGATAGGGTAGTTAGATGTAAGTTTGATTCCCAGCCCTGCCAAGTGTGTGTGTGTGTGTGTGCGTGCATGCTCCCGTCCACCTGGGGACTCAGGTTATGCTTTTAGACACTTCGCACCAGAGATATATCCTGCTGACGTCTTTGCCTTTGCAGATGTTGACACGCACCTGGAAGAATGCCTTTGGGCCTGCTGTGTTTAGTAATCTCGGTAGCGCATTCTGCAAATGCGTCATGCTGTAGTGTGATTAGGGTAGTTAGGTGTAAGTTCAATTCCCAGCCCTGCCAAGTGTGTGTGTGTGTGTGTGTGTGTGTGTGTGTGTGTGTGTGTGTGTGCATGCTCCCGTCCGCCTGGGGACTCAGGTTATGCTTTTAGATGCTTCGCACCATAGATATATCCTGCTGATATCTTTGCCTTTGCGGATGTTGACACGCACCTAGAAGAATGCTTGTGGGTCTGCTGTGTTTAGTAATCTTGGTAGCGCATTCTGTAAATGCGTCATGCTGTAGTGTGATAGGGTAGTTAGGTGTAAGTTCGATTCTCAGCCCTGCCAAGTGTGTGTGTGTGTGTGTGTGTGTGTGTGTGTGTGTGTGTGTGTGTGTGTGTGTGTGCATGCTCCCGTCCACCTGGGGACTCATGTTATGCTTTTAGACGCTTCACACCACAGATATATCCTGCTGACATCTTTGCCTTTGCGGATGTTGACACGCACCTAGAAGAATGCCTGTGGGTCTGCTGTGTTTAGTAATCTCGGTAGCACATTCTGTAAATGCGTCATGCTGTAGTGTGATAGGGTAGTTAGGTGTAAGTTCGATTCCCAGCCCTGCCAAGTGTGTGTGTGTGCATGCTCCCGTCTGCCTGTGGATTTAGGTTATGCTTTTAGATGTTTCACACCACAGATATATCCTGCTGACGTCTTTGCCTTTGTGCATGTTGACACTCACCTAGAAGAATGCCTGTGTGTCTGCTGTGTTTAGTAATCTCAGTAGCGCATTCTGTAAATGCGTCATGCTGTAGTGTGATAGGGTAGTTATGTGTAAGTTCGAATCCCAGCCATGCCAAGTGTGTGTGTGTGTTTCCAGCTGCATGACAACAGTACATTGCTTTTACAGTATTCACTCACCATAACATCTGTGCGGCGTCTTTGCCTTTGATGCCGCTGTCTACAGGCTAGACGTATGCCTGTGTGATTTCCGTGATCTACTACTCACGGTTGCATGTTCTGTCACTGCGTAATGCTGTTGTGTGGTACATTGGTTACGTTCGTGTTCTGCTCACAACCCTGCCACGTGTGTGTGTGTGTGTGTGTGTGTGTGTGTGTGTGTGTGTGTGTGTGTGTGTGTGTGTGTGTCTGTGTGTGTATGTCTGTATCTCTCTCTCTCTCTCTCTATATATATATATATATATATATATATTTTTTTTTTTTTTCTGCCCATAACTCTGCTCTTGCATGGACAGCTGACTATTTCATGTATTGCATATTTGCATAGCTTTCACATACCAATGGGGTATGTTGCAAATCCCAACATTGTCCATGCAACGTCTGTGTTACGGGCGGTGTTATACGCCCTTACAGGCATTTGCTGTATAGCTTGGCAGACATCTATCCTTGCTGTACTCTCATTCTACTCATACACGCCGGAGGCTTCATGTATCATGGCCTAGGTTTGCTGTGTGTATGTCTATTTGTGCTGTGTGCATGGCTGTGGGTATGTCCCACTATCATCATTTGTAAAGGTGACAGCCCTATAGGCACTTCATGTAGACTGCTGTGTCATTTGACATGTCAGCACATACCTGCGGACAGTATTGAACGTCCTACTGCAGCGCTTTTCATACCTTCTGCATTATCTTGCAGTTGATAATGCTGTTTCCTCACACATGTATCTGTTTCTGATCATACCACTCCACCTCCTAGAGCAAACATCTGGACAAAGCCTTAACTGATAGTGGGACACATAGGGGCAGTATTGACATGTTGCTCTTACAAATATAGATAGTTGACACAATAATAGGTTTTGCATTAGTATGACTTTTCTGATGGATTTGGTGTCTTAAACTCACATGTTCATCATTATTTCATGACTTCAGTTATCAGGAATTTGCCAGAATGGTACTGATGTTACGTGGAACACACCAAACATATGAGACAGAACTCTGCACATTCTGCGTAAATCTGTACAGTTGCGGAGTATGTGTCTGATGCAAGATATCAACTTTCTGACACCAATACACACACTGTATGGTGGCATCACAGGCCACATGCCATTACATTTATATTGCAGGACACACCCACCCAGAGGGTTGTATTCCTCACACAGGCCAACAGCTGCTTATCCACACTAATTAGTCTATCATGTACCATATGTGTACGCTGGTATTTGCGCTTTCCGTCAGTGGCAGAGCTCACGTACGAGTATGGTGGACTGGACATTGTAACGGTGATACTGCATGACACCCTGAGGGACACATTTCTTTTGAGTCTATTAACCTTCCACATTGACTTTCACAGGGCATACATTGTCATTCACATTTGTCGGAGTACATGCGTATGACTTGTACATGTTTTGTCATTTGTCCTGACGTCCTTCTTCTCACCTATCCACCTAGTATCACTAGCTCTGTACATATATTTTGGACAGGTTACCTTCATACCCCTAACCTGTACACATTATAGGTAAACGGCCTGATGTTTGACCTTTGCTCTTGTTACATTTGTCATAGTAATGTGCCTTTCTGGTAAATTACTGGCAAGGGATTATGAACTGTGCGGTTAGATAATAGTGACTGATATTTCTATGTCATGATTAGTAACACTCATAACATTCGTATTCCTGGCTACGCCAGTATTCTATCAACGTTCTGACTTTGTCTGGGGTATATCTAATATAGTCCCTATTTGTATTTCATGTACTATGCCTTAGTGCAGCTGTCTTATTCTGACAGTTTGCCAGTTATGGTTACCATCTTGGTCGTATGCATATCCATCCATGATAATCACCTACATGACACTGATATAGGGCCCTACATATTCCCACAATGGTTTACGCAATATCCAGTGGATGGTTTGCCCCATTATTGAGAATATAGGCGTGTGCTATACCCACATCACTCCCATGGGGCGGGCCTAATAAATCTCTGCCAAACAACACCTAGGCCCATTTCTGCATACCCATGATTCCCATACCTGACACCCCTCCACAGTACCCATTACACATGTTTAATGTGAGCGGTACTGGAATGTGGAGACACTTATATGCACTCCACACTCTCTGGATATCAGTTCGTACGTCATACATTCTATCAACACATGTGTCATTACCCTTGCACCTGCTACTGTTGCATGTACAGCTATATCATATTTGCTGCGGTCACTTATTTTGCGTCAATGTCGGTTGACACTACGTATGGATCAATTTTTGGGGTCCTGCAATGGACACCTATATGCATGTTTAAAGTGTAGAACTTGCTGGACTGTCACTTTCTGGCCAATGGTTTGGAAGGCAGCGGTTTATTCACCTTTCGTGCATGTCTGTTTGTCTACCCATATTAGCTATGCCGTGGCCTATTTATGTACATATGTCATATCTACGGGACATGTTTGTTGTGTATACATATATACATGTACAGTCCTCATTTCATAATTTGCTTTGGTTTACGTCTGTGGATTATGTGTATACACATATATCTATATCCATACCATACCTTTCCACTGTACAGATTGTCACAGAGTGTACAGCTGGTTGCCTCTTTATCTTCAGTGTGTTTTTCATAAACTTGTGTCTATCTGGCAATGTAGTGGCATTTCATTTAAGACTTACGTTGGGAAATACTGGCAAGCAGTTCAGGTTACGACTGCATACCCTTCAGAGAATCGATGCTACTGACACACCCGTTATTCTATCCACTTTCTATGTTTGTTCTGGCACATATCTGGGGTTTGTCCCTATTTGTACCGGTAGTTTGCATGCCTTTGTCTGGTTTCATACTTTACAGGGTTAACAGGTTTGAGCCATGTATATCTAACGTGGGGGAAACAGCATTCATTTACTATGCTGTGAGCGGATCACACACGCACAGGCGCACTTGCATTTACATGTTGTGGGTTACATCTGTTTAATAAATGTGTGCTTGCGCGGCCTTTCATATGTCTGACCATAACACTTACTCATCTGTAGTCCAATTTACGGACTAGTGTGAAACACATGGTTCACCTTTACATATTTAACTGTGTGTACAGCACGAACACATTCATTACACTTTACAGGGATATCTGCAGTGGTCGTAGGTCAACCGGGACTGCATTCACATTGGACAGATGCCGGAAACAGTATTCTGTTGCTTTTCCGCATCATTGATATGCATACCCATAGTACTTAGCTACATCAATATATGCCTCACCGCTTCACTTATAACACAGGCATCCATTCCCCTGCTGTGGGAAACGCGGTACTACATATTACACATTCCGTATTGCCTACTGCTGTGGATCCCAGCTGCATTGTTAATCACTCTGAGGATATGCAGAACACCAGGGCATATAGTCGTATCACATACATGTTTCTGATTGTCAGGGTGTTCATGTAGTGATCTGGGTATGGGCTTATCCGCCTGGAGAACGGAACTTCCCTGGCCGAGTTCAAATGTCAGATGAAGCATGTGGACAGGGAGCATCTCCCAATTATGAACATTTTACCTGTATTTATAGACACATGTTTGGGCACCTATCAGGAGCTTATTCTGTTGGCTGTACATATTATGAGTGGGGTTGTTATGGTCCATACTCCATGGTGGGGGTGGGGGGGGGTCCCATTCACATTTGACTATTACCTGTATTCATTCATACAGGGATTATTTTCTGGGACATGTTGTGACTACAGGTATGCAGTTGTACATTACACAAATGTCATGGCTTGTTACTGTACATATGTACGGACCATACCTCTCGACCTCTTTGAGCAACAAATCTGCGCAAACCCTACATGATGGGGAGAGTAAGAGGGACACATTTTAACTAGTTTCCTTACAAGCTTATAACATTGATAGAATACTAGGTTTTGCATTGTCATGACTCTTCTGCGGGATGTGGAGTGCTATACTTAATGCTCATTATTTCGTGACATCAATCCACACCTATTTACCAGACAGATGCAGGTTGTCGGAGGCACACAACACTATGAGCCAACACTCAGGTCATTCTGCGAATATCTGGACAGTTGAGTGATATGGTACGAACCTCTGTAATACGCTGTTGTGTTCTGGCACAGCAGTAGTTCGGCATTAGGGATAGATGTCGGGACGTGCTGGCAGACAGTTGAGTTTCAGACTTCATACTCCGGACATTAATGCCATTGTGCAAACTGTCATTCTATGATATATCTATGTTTATCCATCCACATGGATATATTCCTGCTTGCACCTGTTATACATTCTAAGGATCTCACTCCTCTGAGCTCTCCATACTCCTGCTCCTCTCTACCCTCCAGCTTAACCAGACTTCGCTGACACTCACTTGACTCCCAGTATGTCATTGTTGTACATTTCTGTATTACCACTACAAACTCTGGATTTGCACTGTCTTATTATGCACATGTTATGCATGTGTATTTCCTGACTGTATGCCTTTTGCTCTTGTATTTTACCTTTAACATTATGTAGCCTTTATTTCCTTGTATTGCTTGTGGGGCTTTTCTACCCGGGCCTCCGCTGTTACTGGGCACTTCTTCACCCAGTGGACTTCCCGGGTACTCAGACTGCACATACATGAATAACTTCTAACAGCTATCTTTGCATATTGTACCTGCTGTTGTACCTTTGTCTCACTTGTGGTCACGGCTCTGTCCAGATATCTAACTCACACAGGTTGTCTGGTATGGTCGGTCACGCTGGCACACACTAGGTATCCCTTGCACTTCATCAGGGTTCTCCTGTTAATGTTGGGTGTCTTTCTCACCCTTCTGCCGTTTGCCACTATGTGAGTGTGCGATATATTCTCCCGCATATTTGTGTGGGGACACGTGTGTCACGCGAAGGTGTTTTATCCTGGGTACTGGGTTATGCATGACCACTCAGGTCTGGACAGTGTCTTGGACCTGTACTTCGCGTTCTGACTTGTGTCCAGATATGTACAGGTTTGGACATCTTGTTGTCATACACGTTCTACTATTTACACAGGTTACTTATCCCGTAAGGGATATTCCAGATATTGGACCATTCCACACAGAAATGATATTGAAATGTATTTTGGCTTTATGAAAATGTGCAGGGGGTTTAACATGCAGGGAATACATGGTTTGCTATCTTGACACTGCCTAGGGTGACAATACCTACTACATATGCGTAGGGGTCGGTATGTGTAGCTGTGTCTGCAACAGACCACTGGGCCACGTACAGGTGGATTTGGTGGACGTTCTGTTACGGGGCTGGGTTGTGTGATGTGGAGGGTATGCTGGGTAGCCCATTATGCAGCCAGGTGTGTTGCATTTGTTATGGCCAGTTCCATCAGGACCAACCTGTGGGTATGTGACGGTGACATATCTATACATTTTGATCGCACATTTACATGATACATATGTTTGTGGGATTGTGTTCTACACTATGGCCTGTCTGCTCATCTTGCAGCTGTTTCTCCATGTGTTTGTGTTTATGTCCACTTCACCCGCTGCCCCCTCCTATACCTCTGGTTCACCTTTTCTGCATATGACACAGTGTCGCCTTTGCGGGTTTTACCATTACCCATCCACCCCTAACATGCAAATTACTCACATCCGATAGCTCACTACTTTTGTTGTTGGGCCATGACACAGCCAGAGTAGCACATTGACTGCCCTACAGGTGTCAGGTACCTTTATGGTTGTGTGGACTACCCTGCCATGTTTGCTTCCCACGTGCTATACCTCACACACATAGGTACACGCCCATACTTCACTTTCATTACTTAGTTGGTATACCCGGGTACTACCCGTTCGGCTGTGTCACATACTAGTTTGGCTTCTACCGATGACTCCCGGGATTTGCACACCTGTTGTACTCATTGGGGGGATGCCACCTTTTCCGGTGTCCATGCTATTCCTTCCACATATCCGACTGTTGTGGACAATGACTCCCCACAGTCTACGGTACTGTTTCCACCTTTTCAATTGGCTGCAGTGTAACATTTGCAGTGGACACAACACATTTTCCATGCCGACACATACCCATGGTCAGTTCGGCAGATAGAACTTACAAATCTTGCCTATATCTAAGCTTTAGTCTTGTAGCATTTCAGTGGCTTATTCTTTTTCTTATGACATTTATGTAATATACGTGTGGAGAACAACTGTTTAATGCCACTATTACATGACATCTGAGGGATAATTATGTCCTATAATCTCTGCACATTTGCCATGTTTACATGCTTGTGTCAGGACACATCTGGCCACAGCGGTACTGTCGCTCGCAAAGTGGGACAGGTGGTATTCTTAGTCGATGGTACGGGTCATACTGTTCCTTTCGGCCTACATGTGTCCTTATTGTTGTAGCTGTTTCTATGCTCCTGATTCGTTTACATGTGTAGTCTATTCCCTATCACATTTGTTATGTGGGATACAGACATACGTTTTGTATGTGACTATTACATCCCTTGTGGGATATGATTCGGACATGACAGTCACTACATATATCTACTTTTCTCCTGGTGTATTTTGTTATGGACACATCTGCACAGCTATGTACCCTCCCTCACATTATGGGTCAGCTGGTGACCCTCTCCATTGGGCTGGACGTACCTCCTGGCGGTGCCCTAGCATATGATATGTTTCACTTCCACATGGTATAGCTATAAATACGACGTTGGACCACGGGCACGCGGTTTTTCTGTCATTTGTTCAAGGGTAGGGACCTGTTATTCCCTATCGTGCATTTGTGTTTGCTTCTTCATTTTCTGTTCGCAGGACTATCTTGCATGCTTTGTATATGTTTCAGTCTCCACGGACACTGATAGGTGCGAGTATTACTGCAGGAGGACTATACTATTCAGCAATTTAGGTTGCTCATCGACAACCGACATTGACACGCCTCCCTCCGCAACTTCGGTACGCCCCATGCACTCGTGCATGTTTCCTATGCACGTGGCTGTGGTGGCTGCATGCCTTCATTAATATGCATATGGCGCTACTACTCCATATATACACCGCACGGCCGGCGCAAGCCTTACACCGGCCTTGCGCCAAGCTTCATGAATCCGGGAGAAAGTCTTATCACAAAACCACATGGCAATAAGAGAAAGGAAACCAAGATATCAAATGCCATCATGGAAGTATCAAATAGAGAAAACTATAAAGCAATTAATATAAGAAGTGTCACTGTTAGAAGAGTAAAAGAAGAGAGAATAGATCAATGAAATACTGAGAAAGACAGATGTGATAAAAGCAACATGTAGTACCAGAAAAGACTAGAATCCGTTGTACACGATTGCAAATAATAAACTAAAGATATCAGTGCAGGTAAAAAAAACTTAGAAGATATGCAGATAAATATAAAGGAAAAGTACAAAATAAGTAATGCACTGATGATCCTAAAAAGTTTTATAGATAATTTGGAGACAGGGCAAAATGAATAGAAATAAATAAATAAATAAATAAATAAATAAATAAATAAGATTAAAAAAAAAAATAAAAGAACAAAATAGACACATTTTGGAGAAATATCTATGCAGACCTTGAGGAACATAACAAAGATGCTGAGTGGATAGAAGAAATAAAAAAAACATACAGGATATAAAATGTGATGAAGTAACGGTCAGAGAAACTGAAACAAAATTAAGAAAAGCTCCTAAATGGAAAATCCCAGACCCGGATGCAGTACCTAACTTCTGGCTAAAAGTATTAATATTTTTACACAAAGATTATGCCCTGAGTAAGAACTATTTATGAGTACATCTCGAACAGACACTAAACTGGGTAGCGACAGGAAAATTGATATTCTTCCTTAAGAGTGAACCTACAAGTTATCCTAAAAACTACAGACCAATAATCGGCCTTCCGATGATGTATAAACTATATATAAGGATTGATGCTGATAGAGTTTATGATCATTTAGATGAAAACTCAATCATGGCAATAGAACAAAATTGTAATAAAAGAAAGTAATGTGGAGCAAAGATAATTTGTTGTTAGATAAAGTCATAATGGAGAAGTGTAAAAAGGGAGAGAATCTAAGTATGGCATGAACAGATTACAAAAAAAGCATTTGACAGCATTCCACATTCTGTGATAAAGGAGTACTTACAGATATGTAAGACACATCTTACATTGATCGATTATGTTACAGTGAGCATGAAATAGTGGCAAACCACTCTGCAGGAAAGCTATAATAAAGAACAAATGATTACCTCAGGGATAAAAATTCAAAGGGGGATATTGGGATATTCCAGGATGACTCTTTGTCACTGCAGCTCTTTTGTATTGCCCTTAACCCATTAAGCTGTCTGCTTAACAGATTAGGACAAAGTTACATTTTGGCTCTCAGAAATCAATAAAGTATAAAGATTTCTCATCTTTTTGTGGATGATTTAAAACTCTATAGTACATCAGATGCAGAACTGAAAGCACAACTGCAAGTGGTCAAAACTTTCTCAGATAATATAAGAATGTCATTTGATTTTAATAAATGTGCAAAAACAACCTTTAAAGCAGGAAAGCTACAGCACCCAAAAATATTAGTCTGGACAGTTATGTGATATAAAGGAAGTTGAGCAGGAGGGAGTATATAAATATTTGGGAATTGATAAAGGATCAACCGTAAAACATGAACTAATGTGAGCAAAACCTAGTAAGAAATATTTCAGAAGACTAAAATTAATGCTGAAAACAGCTGTGATGTCTAGGAAAGTGCAAGCTATAAACATATTTGCTCTTCTTGTTCTAAGAAAGTTTTGGGGTGATTTGTCCAAAATGTTATTGGATCAGTTGGACAGGAAAACAAGAAAAACACTTTAGGCTTATTAAATGTTTTATGAAAATCAGTGTATATCAAGATTATATTTTCGCCATTCTGAAGGAGGTCTGGGCTTCCTCAAAACTGATTACATGTATAGATCTGCAATCGTAGGACTGCATATATATCTGCTGACTTCACAAGATGCAAACATAGTGAAAGTTTTAAAACATGAGCATAAATATAGTTGCAACTATAGAAAATTGGAACAACCTCATGCCAATCAGGATCTGATGCAGGAATAGTTAAGGAGAGGTGAGTTTAGACCAAGAGATGTAAGGTTGGTATTGATGTCACAGGATAGTGGACTACATCAAAAAACAAACATTGCTGGAAACTGTTGAGGTTGGAAAAGGAATAACATTTATTATTGCACAAACAGAAACAGAGTGTGAGCGCTTTCGGGTCAATACCCTTCTTCAGACAACAAACTGCTCACAAACACATCAATTTAAAATACATTTCCACCAATAAAAACTTAATAAAAAACCCCACCTATTTTCGAGGGCTGGCTTGAGGAGTATGGCATCATTCAGCCCTGGATCTCTGTGGGCTGTCAGTTCTAAGATCCATTTGGATTCAATTACTTCTGTTATCTGCTTGATGTCCCCCCCCCCTTCTGTTTAGATTAACATTAACTATAATCCTAAATTTAAAACAATGTGTTGGGTTATTTTTCACATGCCTATATAAGGCATTGTGTTCATCACAGTTCCTGATTGATGATAAATGTTGCAAAATTCTGACCTTCAGCATATTGTTAGTCTTCCCAACATAATAGCTGGGGCAGGACATACAATCAGCTAAATATACCACATCAGTGGTCCTGCATGTCAACCTCCCTTTTAAAAATATCCTCCTGCCATTGACTGGATGTTCAAAAGTGGTGTCCTTATTAATGTGGCCGCATGCCTTGCATTGACCACATGGAACAGTACCCACTGTGTTGGGCATGCATTTGTTATTATTAACCAACCTTTCCTTGCAAAACATATCCTTAAGGTTTCTATTCCTTCTATAGCCAAACTGTGGGTTGTTACCCACTATATCCCTTAGACCAACATCACTGGTGATGATATTCCAGTTCTTATGTATAATATCACAAATCCCCCTAATATTGCTACCATAGGTCAGCATGATCTTTTGTCTGGTCTGTGTACCATTGCCAATAGCATTATTCTCCAGCTCAGCCCGAGTCGTATTAATCCATGGTTTATACTTATTACCCCTATGAGCCCTACATTTGTCCACCGCTTGATCCACCAGACCTTCTCTGTATCCCCTATCCTGGAAACATTTCCTTAGTTTGGTGACTTCTTCATCAAATTGTGTGTCAACCATACTAATCCTTGATGTCCTGCTTACCTGTCCTTGCACTATGTTGGGGAAAGTGAATCAGGGATGCATGCTATCAAATGATAGCAACGTATTCTTCCAACACTCCTTTCTAAACAATTGTGAGATAAAACCATCCTCTGTTTGTTTTATACTCACATCCAAAAAATCTAGAGATTCATAAGAACTTTTAACACTAAACCTCAAAAAAGAGGTTGTGGAATGGAGGTGCTCAACAAATTGAGCTAACAACTGACCATCTCCCTTCCATAAAATAAAAATATAATCTACAAAATGCAGATATGTGCCTATGTATCTCTTCCATTCATTGTTCCCCAAAACATGTTCCTTCTCCCAATACGAAAGGACCAGGTTGGCGTATGTATTGGCACAGGGGGTGCCCATCGCTACCCCCTGTGCCTGTCTATATACAGAACCTGCCCCTACAAACACATTGTTTTCTAATACTAACATTAATAATTCTTTGATGAGGTCCAGTTTCAGATCAGTAACCCCCATCGTCCGCAAAAGTTCCGTAGTAGCATGTACGCCATAGTTGTTACCAATAACAGTGAATAGACTATGGACATCAAGTGTGACCATCAAGTATCCACCCATAGAACCTTTTCTATTGAACTCACCTAAAATAGTGAGAAAGTGACCTGTGTCCTTTAACACGTTCTCAATCTCATCTACAAACGGCCTGAGGGTGAATTCCAACCATATTGAAATATTCTCAGTGACTCACCCTCTACCTGATACAATGGGTCTTAGGGGTGGGTCAACTAGAGACTTATGTATTTTAGGCAGTGCCTTAGATATGGGTGTGACAGGCTTCTCAATCATAAGAAAATCTAGGAGTTCCTGCATTATATACAAGTGATTATGCAGCCAGTGTAAGCGGCCATGTACCCTATCTATTACTCGCTTAACCTCAACTGGATTTAAGAGAGTGTAAACATCATCCTCTGACAGCATCTCCTTCAATTTCCTATTGTACCAAATGGTATCAAGCACAACCACAGCTCCACCCTTATCAGCCATCTTGATTGTTATATCTAGATTGTTGCTGAGATCCTCTAAGGCCTGTCTCTGTTCATGGGTAAGATTATGGAGCTTATCATACCCTCCTTTCTGAAAATAGGCCATTAGATCACTTTCGCACTTACTAATGAAAAGGTTAAGTGCTGGTAACAGCGGTGGAACAAAACAGCTCGGTTTGTGTGGATTCATATTAACAGAACCTGTATCCCCAAAAAACTTACGTAACATCACGTTACGACAAAAAAACATTACGTCCATCACAATGTCACTATATACACAAGCCTTACTCGGCACGAAAGTCATTCCCTTGTTCAGAACTATCAATTGTTCACTACTTAATACATAAGTAGATAAATTAAAAATGATACCATTATCCAAAAAAGGAGTCAGTCCAAAATCCTCCTCTTCTTGGTTAAATCTCTGTCGTCACTCAACAACCTCTTCCAAGACCCCTTTTTCTTCACCTGCGCCGGTAATAGACCCAAAAAATGACTTTGACCTGTTTTAACTTTGGGACGTGCTCCTGTAGTGCAACCACCCATTCCAGAGGCATGGGCCTCATATTCAACTGATGTTGTCTCATTCTGCTTCGGCACAGTACAAACCAAAGAGCTGCTGTTAACTTCTTGTTGAACTGAACAATTTGGGTTGTTCGTACATCCTGTATCGTCTAGTGGCAAAACTCCTGTAGAGCTTGTATCGATCAAAACTTGTGGTAACGCTTCCGTTGAGGTTCCAAGAATGGTTGCCTGTATGACAGGTGGAACCACCGCCTCCTCTACTGACGTCACATCATCGTGTTTCTCGGTACTATCATTCCATCTACCACTGGACCTATTAGATCCCCACATTTGTGTGGTCTGAGATGGAGGCTTGTACTTTGGCCAAACGAAGATGTTACCCTTGGTGAAGTCGTCAAAATCTCTCCGTAATTTCCCCATCTTTTGTGTACGCAATTTCTCATCATTGTCCCTGAAGGTACGGTTCAATTGCTCTAGGTGTGTCTTATTATTCTCCTCCAAAAAATCATTCTCCAACTTCTGTTGCAAGGTGGATACCTCCTTTTTCAATTGATCAACCTTGGGCGCAAAAAAACTATTCAAAAGCTCCATATATTGGTAGCTGGTGCAAATATTGATGGATTGCCATTTTGCCAATAGTTCGCGATATCTGTCCCCCTGCGTTGGCATGCACAAAACTCGCATACCTCGTGGCACAATCCCATACTCTAAACAAGCCTCCAGATGGTAAGCTTGCCACTGTAAACGTTGAAGCCTCAAAACCTTAAAATTAAGGTCACGTATCATGTCATCAAATGTTTTGTCCATAGCCACAGGGATACCACTCTCTCCTTGCCTGCCTTTAGGTATAGCAAAGCCCAAATTAAGCAGAGGGTTCTGCTGTGAGGCAAACTTGATACGTGACCTTAATTTTAAGGTTTTGAGGCTTCAACGTTTACAGTGGAAAGCTTACCATCTGGAGGCTTGTTTAGAGTATGGGATTGTGCCACGAGGTATGCGAGTTTTGTGCATGCCAATGCAGGGGGACAGATATCCCGAACTATTGGCAAAATGGCAATCCATCAATATTTGCACCAGCTACCAATATATGGAGCTTTTGAATAGTTTTTTTGCGCCCGAGGTTGATCAATTGAAAAAGGAGGTATCCACCTTGCAACAGAAGTTGGAGAATGATTTTTTGGAGGAGAATAATAAGACATGCCTAGAGCAATTGAACCGTACCTTCAGGGACAATGATGAGAAATTGCGTATACAAAAGATGGGGAAATTACTGAGAGATTTTGACGACTTCACCAAGCGTAACATCTTCATTTGGCCGAAGTACAAGCCTCCATCTCAGACCACACAAATGCGGGGATCTAATAGATCCAGTGGTAGATGGAGTGATACTACCGAGAAACGCGATGATGTGACGTCAGTAGAGGAGGCGGTGGTTCCGCCTGTCATACAGGCAACCATTCTTGGAACCTCAACGGAAGCGTTGCCACAAGTTTTGATCGATACAAGCTCTACAGGAATTTTGCCACTAGACGATACAGGATGTACGAACAACCCAAATTGTTCAGTTCAACAAGGAGTTAACAGTAGCTCTTTGGTTTGTACTGTGCCGAAGCAGAATGAGACAACATCAGTTGAATATGAGGCCCATGCCTCTGGAATGGGTGGTTGCACTTCAGGAGCACGTCCCAAAGTTAAAACAGGTCAAAGTCATTTTTTGGGTCTATTACCGGCGCAGGTGAAGAAAAAGGGGTTTTGGAAGAGGTTGTTGAGTGATGACAGAGATTTACCCAAGAAGAGGAGGATTTTGGACTGACTCCTTTTTTGGATAATGGTATCGTTTTTAATTTATCTACTTATGTATTGAGTAATGAACAATTGATAGTTCTGAACAAGGGAATGACTTTCGTGGTGAGTAAGGCTTGTGTATATAGTGACATTGTGATGGACTTAATGTTTTTTTGTCGTAACGTGATGTTACGTAAGTTTTTTGGGGATACAGGTTCTGTTAATATGAATCCACACAAACCAAGCTGTTTTGTTCCACCGCTGTTACCAGCACTTAACCTTTTCATTAGTAAGTGCGAAAGTGATCTAATGGCCTATTTTCAGAAAGGAGGGTATTATAAGTTCCATAATCTTACCCATGAACAGAGACAGGCCTTAGAGGATCTCAGCAACAATCTACATATAACAATCAAGATGGCTGATAAGGGTGGAGCAGTGGTTGTGCTTGATACCGTTTGGTACAATAGGAAATTGAAGGAGATGCTGTCAGAGGATGATGTTTACACTCTCTTAAATCCAGTTGAGGTTAAGCGAGTGATTGATAGGGTACATGGCCGCTTACACTGGCTGCATAATCACTTGTATATAATGCAGGAACTCCTAGATTTTCTTATGATTGACAAGCCTGTCACACCCATATTTAAGGCACTACCTAAAATACATAAGTCTCTAGTTGACCCACCCCTAAGACCCATTGTATCAGGTAGAGGGTGGTTCACTGAGAATATTTCAATATGGTTGGAATTCACCCTCAGGCCGTTTGTAGATAAGATTGAGAACGTGTTAAAGGACACAGGTCACTTTCTCACTATTTTAGGTGAGTTCAATAGAAAAGGTTCTATGGGTGGATACTTGATGGTCACACTTGATGTCCATAGTCTATTCACTGTTATTGGTAACAACTATGGTGTACATGCTACGACGGAACTTTTGCGGACGATGGTGGTTACTGATCTGAAACTGGACCTCATCAAAGAATTATTAATGTTAGTATTAGAAAACAATGTGTTTGTAGGGGCAGGTTCTGTATATAGACAGGCACAGGGGGTAGCGATGGGCACCCCCTGTGCCAATACATACACCAACCTGGTCCTTTCGTATTGGGAGAAGGAACATGTTTTGGGGAACAATGAATGGAAGAGATACATAGGCACATATCTGCATTTTGTAGATGATATTTTTATTTTATGGAAGGGAGATGGTCAGTTGTTAGCTCAATTTGTTGAGCACCTCCATTCCACAACCTCTTTTTTGAGGTTTAGTGTTAAAAGTTCTTATGAATCTCTAGATTTTTTGGATGTGAGTATAAAACAAACAGAGGGTGGTTTTATCTCACAATTGTTTAGAAAGGAGTGTTGGAAGAATACAGTGCTATCATTTGATAGCATGCATCCCCGATTCACTTTCCCCAACATAGTGCAAGGACAGGTAAGCAGGACATCAAGGATTAGTATGGTTGACACACAATTTGATGAAGAAGTCACCAAACTAAGGAAATGTTTCCAGGATAGGGGATACAGAGAAGGTCTGGTGGATCAAGCGGTGGACAAAAGTAGGGCTCGTAGGCGTAATAAGTATAACCATGGATTAATACGACTCGGGCTGAGCTGGAGAATAATGCTATTGGCAATGGTACACAGACCAGACAAAAGATCATGCTGACCTATGGTAGCAATATTAGGGGGATTTGTGATATTATACATAAGAACTGGAATATCATCACCAGTGATGTTGGTCTAAGGGATATAGTGGGTAACAACCCGCAGTTTGGCTATAGAAGGAATAGAAACCTTAAGGATATGCTTTGCACGGAAAGGTTGGTTAATATTAACAAATGTATGCCCAACACAGTGGGTACTGTTCCATGTGGTCAATGCAAGGCATGCGGCCACATTAATAAGGACACCACTTTTGAACATCCGGTCAATGGCAGGAGGATATTTTTAAAAGGGAGGGCGACATGCAGGACCACTGATGTGGCATATTTAGCTGATTGTATGTCCTGCCCCAGCTATTATGTTGGGAAGACTAACAATATGCTGAAGGTCAGAATTTTGCAACATTTATCATCAATCAGGAACTGTGATGAACACAATGCCTTATATAGGCATGTGAAAAATAACCCAACACATTGTTTTAAATTTAGGGTTATAGTTAATGTTAATCTAAACAGAAGGGGGGGATATCAAGCAGATAACAAAAGTAATTGAATCCAAATGGATCTTAGAACTGACAGCCCACAGAGATCCAGGGCTGAATGATGTCATACCCCTCATGCCAGCACTCAAAAATAGGCGGGTTTTTTATTAAGTTTTTATTGGTGGAAATGTATTTTAAATTGATGTGTTTGTGAGCAGTTTGTTGTCTGAAGAAGGGTATTGACCCGAAAGCGCTCACACTCTGTTTCTGTTTGTGCAATAATAAATTTTATTCCTTTTCCAACCTCAGCAGTTTCCAGCAACGTTTGTTTTTTGTTGGACTATATGTTGTAATAACGGTTGCTAGAATTTGGCATAGCATGAACTTTTTCTTGGATAGTGGACTACATACATGATTTACAAAGTCAATTTGACATGTGAGAAAAACAGACAAATGCAGGTTTTGGTGCTGCTTTTTTGTGCTGATTAATTTGTTTTCTCTTTTGCATAAATATTGCACACTAGTAAATAACTTTTTTCTTTCCCATGTCCATATTTCTTCTTCAGATGTTTCCCGCTCATCCTGTTTCTCCTTACTTTGGGGACTTATTGTTCCATCATGCTGTGACATAACCTGTGTTAGCCTTTCTATATGTAATCCTTCACTTCACAGATATTTGTATAATTTCTACTTTACTAATCTTCTTTTCTACATTCCCCATTTGTGATCTTATTTTTTATATTGAGAAACTTTCCAAACCTGAATACCTTTGCTTGTATTTGTCATCAATTATCTGTGGAGATACTTTTTTGTATTGGTTAGTTTGGCTTTCTTCTCTGCATAAATATTTCACAGTATCAGATCTCCCACTTTCCCATATATGTGTTTCTTTCTTATACCTTTCAAAAATCTCAAGATTTTGTTCTTTATATTTTCCCATTTCTTAAGTCACTTCTTTTTCCAAATGGCACAGGGTTCTTGGTCTATATAATTCTTTTCATGTATCTGCTGTATTAATGAACACAAATTTACATTTGAAACTTTTGACAATTTTTCCTGTCCAAGTATTTTTCTTAAAACTAATTTCTGTCTTAATCTTTTTGTATATCCTCTATCCAATTGTCTTGATTTTTTTTGTATATCATCTATCCAGAAATTCTCTCTTAATTTTTTTTGTATATCCTCTATCCAGAAATTCTGATCTTCTTGCATAACAGTAACTATACATAATTTATTTCTTATCCTCAACAGTCAACTCTGTCATCTTTATGATTCTTTTCTGGTCTATCATTTTCTTATGTTTTTTTATATACTATTACTTCCTTCTCCAACAGACAACATCCTCCCCTTGAGCCTGGCCAAATCCCATTGTTGGAATGTTTCCATATCTTGAGGGTTCTACACTATCATTTTTTTCCAGTTCTGGCACCAGTGCTCCAACAAGGTACCTACACTAGCCATCCATTCCAGTGCAAGCATAGGCACACCATGCTTTGCATTCATTATCATATCTCTTGTCTGTTTTTAACCTACTTCAATCCTTGATATATGCTATATAAAATAATGTCTATATGTCAGTGCTGCCTTGGAAACAATTTGTAAAAGCAAGGTCCATCTTGTGAAGGTAGTCACCAAGGTTTGATAATGAGTTCAGTTCAAACAATACTACTCTCCTTTGCTTGTTGATTTTATCATCTCTCTATTCAGACCCCAGATAGATGGACTAAATATCTAGTATGACTGCAGTACAAAAAACACAAACAAAATGTAATAAGGGTCAAGAATTACATAACCAATCATTTATAACTGAATAGAAATAGTAAATAAATACATTTATTCTGCAATACATTTACATTAAACACATTTCTGAGTAAGCAAGCATTTTCCATCCACTCTGTACATCAAACATATAGGCAACCCTAAGTCACAATGAAATTTGCAAAGGCCAGGGCATAGTCTTAATTACCTACATAGGTTCATGGGTTCATACTAGGCTATCTGCCCTGGGGCATTTATAAGCCTAGCCCGATTGTGTTTGGTTTATGCCACCCCTTGATTTGAGTATACTGTGCCCTTTTTAAAGTTTAGTTTACTGTGTCTCTGTCTAATAGTGACACGGAAGTAATCCCCAGGACAAACCTATGATCCCCCATCCACTCATCAAGATTCTTCTTGAAGAGAGTCAGTGAGGTGCTCTGCCTAACATGAATTGGAATTCTATTCCAGAGCGAAGGGAGCCTCTGGGTTATGAATCTGTCCCTCCAGCATGTTCTATTTATTTCTGTGCTGAGGTTCAAGTCCCTCGAGTGCGTGGCTCTAAGGGATTTAGATTTACTGAGGTGGAGCATGTCCATTAATTCTGGGTTGGACATAGCTTTATATGTCAGGCATAGATCACCTCGAAGTAGGCAGTATGCAACAGAGTAGAGCTGGAGTTTTTTTAACCGAGCAGCATATGGCATCTGTTTGAGTCCCTTGATCCTCCTGGTGAGGTACTTTTGGGGTCTTTCTAATTGCTGCAGGTGTCAGGTAAGGTACATCCCAAAGGGGGCATTGTATTCTATGATGGGTCTGATGAGGGATGAATAAAGGGGCACGATTACCTCTCTTGATCTAGATGTGAATCCTTTCATGATGAGGTGGGCTATGTAGAAGGTCTTTCTAACCACTTTGGCAATGTGGTTGTCAAAGGAGAGATTGCTATCAACTTGGGTCCCCAGATCCCTAATTACTTTCTCTGTACTTAATGGGTTACCACCTATGTAGTAATTTGTGGGCACATTGTTTTTGCCAAAGGGTATGACTATACACTTTTTGGCATTTGGCTTTAGACCATGGCTCTGGCACCAGTTATCCGTCTCTGTGAGACCTTTTTGAAGGATGTTTGTGTCAGCTGGAGAGTCGATTATGGCGCCCAGTTTGCAGTCATCTGCGAACTTGGTGAGCCATAGTCCTCCCACGTTGGCCTGTACCTCAGAAGTAAATACCGAACAAGAGAGGTCCCAGGACAGAACCTTGTGGGACGTCACTTGTGACCGGTTTTGAGTCTGACATGGCTCCAGCAACTCTAACTCTGTGGGTTCTGTCTTTGAGCCAGTTTGCGACTCATCTTGTGACATAGGGGTTTATATTTAGGCTGGATAGCTTAGCTATGATGCCCGAGTGGGGTATTGTGTCAAATGCCTTTGCGAGGTCCAGATAGGCTGTGTGGACTACCTTCCCTTCATCTATGGCCTTGGTGACTGTTTCGAAGAAGTCGACCAGGTTCAAAAGGCAGGATCTGCCCTTGACGAAGCCAAATTGGGTAGGATCTAGTGTCTGTAGGTCTCCAATGTCTTTGTTTATGAGTCCCATGATGATCCTCTCCATAGCCTTGCAGACTAGGCTAGTCAGGCTTATGGGGCGATAGTTTCTAGGGTCCACAGAAGCGCCACCTTTGTGGAGTGGGACCACTGTTGCTGTACGCCATTCTTTGGGCACATATCCTGTAGTGCGGCTGAGATTGTACAGCAGTTTTACTTGAGGGAGTAGTTCTTCTTGGAGTTCATGTAGGACGCAACCCGGAACGCCATCTGGTCCCATAGGAGCAGTGTTTTTTGCTTTGGAGAGGGCGGCCTTCACCTGAGCATCAGAGATGTTTGGGAGGCTGCACTCTGCCGGGATAGATACTTGCTCTTTTGGGGTAGAAGGGGTGGAGAAGTCTGCACTGATCCTGTCTGCCAGGATATTGGCGATGTCTGTGGGTTCAGTGTATTTTTTGTCGCTTAAAATCAACTCAGAACAAGTCTGGGAGTTGCATCCCAGGTTCCTAACATAACTGAAAAAAGCAAAAGGTGATTCTGTGTGTGTGTTGGGTGGGTGGATACAGGAGGGCAGTCCTGACACTAAACAAGTGAGTGTGTGCAAGTAACAATATATTCAGCAAGTTTACAGTTGTCAGGGCCAAAAGCAAGAGATTTCTGTGTGTGTTGGGGGGGGTGGATACAGGAGGGCAGTCCTGAAACTAAACAAGTGAGTGTGTGCAAGTAACAATATATTCAGCAAGTTTACAGTTGTCAGGGCCAAAAGCAAGAGATTTATATCAGTTAACAGTAGTATTTGTATGGTGTGTGTGTGTGTGTGTGTGTGTGTGTGTGTGTGTGTGTGTGTGTGTGTGTGTGTGTGTGTGTGTGTGTGTGTGTGTATGTATGTGTGTGTGTTTAAAATGCTAAGGGCAAGTTGTGTTTTCAATGTGTGTGTGTCTCTTCATGAACACAAACACTGTGCCGGCACTATATTCCGGTATCTTGGACAGGTGTGAATCATGCATAGTAGAGTAGTCAGTTCATTATCATTATCTTGACCATGAGAACTACTTCTACCAGGAGTTGATCTACTAGTTCCATGGCCCTGACTAGAAACTGGTGTGCTTCCTGAATATGAGCAATATCTGCTGGACGAGCTCTCACCAGCACTACATGCAGGGCCATGAACCCATGCCCTGTCATGTCTGGCTGTGGACACCTCATACACTGATGCAGCAATGACAGTAATGTCAGTACAGAAGCAGAATCTGGTGAGTTTATATTGGCTAACATTTGACCATGTAGCTCTTCTCCAGCCACATGGATGCCGACCCTCACTAAGCAGATGTTTCATTACAGACATTGCCTGATGCAATGTGCTATTCATCCTGCCCAAGGAGTCACCAACATGGTTCTGTCAGTCCTGAATGGCACAATGAACATCATTCAGTACTTGCACTACCTCTTTTGATGCCCTGGTGGGATGTGCCTGTCCCTATATGATGGCCCTACAAATATGTTGTGTGGTACCTACTGACACAAAAGTATCAGTAGGAGGGTGAACAGGAAGCCTCCTCTGAGCACCTCTACCAAACCCGCAGTGTGGCAATTTGACCTCATACTGACTATGGGAAAATGCAACCAGCTCTGCAACTGGAGTAACCACACTACCCTGATCAACGATTTCAGTCTCAACCTATCCTATGTCTGAGTTCTCAGAGATATGAGTATGAAAAGACATTACTGGCATTAGTGTCAGGCTGACCTTCTGCACCCCAAGTCAGTGCCTCATTGCTGCCATCATGATTAAAGACTACTGATACTCTGACATCAGGGAGCAAGAGTTTCACAGTACTACCTAAAATTAGTAATCAACACAACAAAGAGAGAAATAGAAAACAAACTGATCAAACATATTATGTAAAATATATTTTAAACAATAATTAACGCTAAAGCAATGCAAAAAAGGACTTCCATGTATACAGTATGTACACATACAACTTTACTATTCATTCTACTTTATAATATACATTTAAAATATATATATATATATATATATATATATATATATATATATATATATATATATATATATATATATATATATAATTATTATAGCACATTCTACTTTATGTACAGTAACAACAATAAAAAAGATGTGCTTGTCACCAGCAGGTGGTCATGCAAAACCAGAAACAAATGTGCCTACAGATAAACAGAGATGAAACATGGATGATAAACATCAAAATACATCTGACACAAAAACATAAAACAGTCCCCTTTACATCTATAGAATAATATACATCTCATACAAAAGTATACGGTCCATTTTCATCCTGCCTCATCCTTCTATCTCATGATCTCTTCTTCCCACCCTCCTCACTCACTGCTTATATCCATTTATAAATATATATATATATATATATACACACACACACACACACACACACACACATATATACAGTGATAGATATATATATAAACACAATTTAAATTTATTTAATTATATTGCATACCTAGAATTTCTGCAGTAGATATATATATTTGGGCTGTACTTCATATCAGCACTAGCATTGGTGATTCTTTGTGAACTACCTGCTAAGCATCTGGGTCTCTGTCAGTGGATAGAAGCTCATCTGTCTCAATTAGTGGTGGTTCAATAGCAGGTTCACCCCAGTAGCTAACCATTCCCGGGCAACTGTAGCCACCCTATGTTTTGTGTTCATTATCTTATCACTGGCCTGATGACTGATTTTTGATAAGTATGCCCATTGGTGGTCATGTAAAGACTTGTTGCTTCTGTCTAAAAGGAATGAGACATATTGCACTAGTGTCTGAATGATAACTTCTTTTTCTACAGATTGTATGGGAATTTATGGAGTTCATATGTATTGGGCACCATAGCTCTATATGAGATGAAACATAAAAGAACCAAAAAGAAAATTACAAGTGATTGTTAAAATAAATATGCATAGATGTACTTTGCCATTATGCACAAAAGAAAGGAAAACTGATGCCTCCATATGAGTAGATACAGTTAATGCAGTACTCAGCTACCCCATCCAAAAATGAAATGAAAAGCAATGCTAAAAATCTACAAGGGTGACAACAGTTGTATGATTCTGTCTTACATAGCAACATTAACAAAAGTAATTAAAACTTTTCAGTTGAAAAATGTATAAAATACCTTTGGAGCTCCAGTTGTATTGAGGGGTCTATATTATTACCCCGAAAGCCCGTTTCAGCGAATACATAAAAGTTGACACATATTTCACCACCTGCGAATACACAATGCCCTAAACCATGAAATTCAAAATCTCGAATCGGCATAGTTGGCCCTTCTGCGGTATAGATACGTAAGTTAAGTGTGCAATAATTATAGACTTTAGGGTTAGGATCTTGGGTTAAGGTAAATGCATAGATAGTAATGTATGTAAGGTTTAATGTAGGGTTAGAAGTAGGGTTTCGTTAGTGTATGTATGTGGTTTATTTATGTTGGGTGAATGTATGTTTGTTGGTTGGAACTAGCTTTAAGATTTTAATTCACATTTAGGTGTATCAGATGATGTGGAACATTTGAATAGTTTATCACCTCTGATTTACGTTTCCCAGTGGGAGAAATTGTATTTAAAAATATACATAGCGGATGAAAGAGCTAAAAGGCTTATGAGCCCCCCCCCCCCCCCCCCCCCCCCCCCCCCCCCCCCCCCCCCCCCCCCCCCCCCCCCCCCCCCCCCCCCCCCCCCCCCACCCCCCCCCCCCCCCCCCCCCCCCCCCCCCCCTAAGGTACATAAGGATCATAGAAATCCACCCTTCCGTCCAATTATTTCGGGAAGTAATTCTAAAACTTTCCCTCTAGGTGTATATATAGATACAACTTTGAAACATATTTATAATGACATAGGACATCTTGTCAAAGATTCCTGGGAGTTTTTACGCAACTACCCCGTCAGCAGTTTCAGCACTGACATGGTGTATAGTTCTATTGACGTAGTAGATCTATTTAGCTGTATCCCTATGGATGAGGGTATAGAGGCGTTTAGCCGAAGCTTACGTAAACACACCAACTTTAACTGGGATAAAATCTCCCTGTTAGTAGAACTAATGAGTATAGTCCTAGAGAATAATTTTATATTTTATATTTTATATTCTATGAAGGGGAAATTTTTAGGCAAACCAAAGGCGTAGCCATGGGTGCAGCATGTGCACCCATGTTCGCCAATATGGTTATGCTGGATTGGGAGGAACAACATGTGCTTTACAGTGACTATTATAAGTACATTAGCTACTATTCCCGATATTTGGACGATATATACATCCTTTGGAAGGGAGATGAAACAACTTTTGAGAAGTTTACCATTTATCTCAATACTAGTAGTACCTACTTAAAGTTCACCTCTATTACAAGTAATGTAGGTGTACCTTACTTAGACACCTATGTTTCCCATGATAAGGAAGGTTTCAAATCTATAATCTATAGAAAACCAACATTCAGTAATACATACTTGGATTATAGTAGTTGTCATCCAGCAAGAATGAAAAGAAATATCTTTAAAGGGCAGGTCATTAGGGCCGTGAGGATGACCTCCAGATATGTAGATATGTTAAAAGAAGTTGAGTACATAACCACTCTATTTAAGGATAGAGGCTATGACATCAAGCTTATGGAAGATGTTACAAGTTATGTTACAAAACAATGGGGGAAAAAGTATAGTCCATTATTAGGAACATATATACTTAACTCATCTATACATCAGCAAAACACAAATGTGACTAATGACACAGTGGACAATTATGTGGTTCTTGGAGAGAAATCATTTAGTAGAGCCCTTATTATAGAATATGGAATGTTTAGCAAGATTATAAAGGAAATAGTGAACAAGAACTGGTACATTTTGACCAATTCACAAGAGTTAGTGGAAATAGTAGGTAAGAGCCCCAACTATGTATATAAGATGGGCAGTAATATTAAGAGTATTTTAGAGAGCAAAAAAGTAATAAGCCACAACATGGGACAAAATAAGGTGACACACACGACAAAATGTGGAAATTGTAATCAGTGTTACGTGATTAATGAAAATAACAGCATAACTTTAAATAACTATAAGCAAGTAAAAATATTTTCTGGGAAGGGTAATTGTAGAAGTACTATGCTAGTATATGTTGCAGTGTGTTCAGGCTGTGACGCCTATTACATAGGTAAAACCGAAAGGCAGTTCAGGCAACCTTAATCTATTCACATTTATACTGTATAAAGAAGGGAGATACAAGAAATGCTTTGTCAAAACACATTATTCAATTTGGTAGGGAACATACTTTTAGCTTTATGATTTTGGAGCGCATCATATATAATCCTAGAGGGGGAGATTATAAAAATTTTCTATCATATAGAGAACTTTGGTGGCAAGTCTATATGGATGCGACTTCACCCCTGGAATAAATGATTATGTCTCCATAAAACCACTTTTGTATATAAATTAAATGCAGTATCTAATAATGAAAGGAAAATAGGTAGTAGAAAAAATGGATAAAATCCATCATTAGGTTACATTTTATGCATATTGTTCATTATTAAGTGATTGTATATACATTTTCTCGTATTTCTCATATTTAAACATTTTATATCCAGCATATTTGTGCTTTATAGCTTTTATTGTTAATTGATTAATTACTTGTATTTTGGCGCCAAACATCCTATTTAAAGAGTGCTTTTATTTTTGTAAGTTGTTCTGAGGAAGCTCGGTTATCGAGTGAAAGCGCTAAACTGTATTAAAGGCATCTGGTTTTTATCTTCGTTTTTTGGCATTCACTTATTGTGCTGAATCAACTGTGTGAAGAGGCAGTGTGCTTGTTTGGATTGCTGCCGTTTTGTGTTTTTAAAGTTCATTTGGTCCAGCTTGCAGGCTTTCATTTCATATATACAGTGATAGATATATATATAAACACAATTTAAATTTATTTAATTATATTGCATACCTAGAATTTCTGCAGTAGATATATATATTTGGGCTGTACTTCATATCAGCACTAGCATTGGTGATTCTTTGTGAACTACCTGCTAAGCATCTGGGTCTCTGTCAGTGGATAGAAGCTCATCTGTCTCAATTAGTGGTGGTTCAATAGCAGGTTCACCCCAGTAGCTAACCATTCCCGGGCAACTGTAGCCACCCTATGTTTTGTGTTCATTATCATATCACTGGCCTGATGACTGATTTTTTGATAAGTATGCCCATTGGTGGTCATGTAAAGACTTGTTGCTTCTGTCTAAAAGGAATGAGACATATTGCACTAGTGTCTGAATGATAACTTCTTTTTCTACAGATTGTATGGGAATTTATGGAGTTCATATGTATTGGGCACCATAGCTCTATATGAGATGAAACATAAAAGAACCAAAAAAGAAAATTACAAGTGATTGTTAAAATAAATATGCATAGATGTACTTTGCCATTATGCACAAAAGAAAGGAAAACTGATGCCTCCATATGAGTAGATACAGTTAATGCAGTACTCAGCTACCCCATCCAAAAAATGAAATGAAAAGCAATGCTAAAAATCTACAAGGGTGACAACAGTTGTATGATTCTGTCTTACATAGCAACATTAACAAAAGTAATTAAAACTTTTCAGTTGAAAAATGTATAAAATACCTTTGGAGCTCCAGTTGTATTGAGGGGTCTATATTATTACCCCGAAAGCCCGTTTCAGCGAATACATAAAAGTTGACACATATTTCACCACCTGCGAATACACCGAATGCCCTAAACCATGAAATTCAAAATCTCGAATCGGCATAGTTGGCCCTTCTGCGGTATAGATACGTAAGTTAAGTGTGCAATAATTATAGACTTTAGGGTTAGGATGCGGGTTAAGGTAAATGCATAGATAGTAATGTATGTAAGGTTTAATGTAGGGTTAGAAGTAGGGTTTCGGTTAGTGTATGTATGTGGTTTATTTATTTTGTTTGGGTGGGTTGTATGTAGTGAGCGGTGGGGTTGGCTAACTTATGCTGTTTCGAGATTTTGAATTTCACGGTTTAGGGTGTTCAGTGTATTTTCAGTTCACGCAATATGTTTACATATTCGCTGAAATGGGCGTTTGCAGTTACGATATAGACCCGTGTTGAGGGCAGGTAGATATATAACACACGTGTAATACATTTTTTGGACAAAAATGTAAAACCACTGACATTGCAAATAAGCGATACAAAACCTTTCTGCTCTAACTTTTCATACTCTCTGAGAAAAGTTTATATAATGGCAGGTAACATTTACTTTCAAATACGTTTTCAATCGAAGAAATAAATGATATACATGGCTATGCCAGAAACAATGGACAGACAGTGTGGACAGTAAACAAATGGCTATTGTGAAATTTAACCCATTAGTAAGTTACAAGTGGATCACTTTGTGAAAAAGTGGAACATATCATTAAAGCAATTTAACTGTGAAAATAGAAATAAGTTTTGCAAGTCAAATATCAGTATCAATCTGACTGGATCCAAACCCTCTTTCCTGCTATGATACAAATTCCTTACAACACCATTAGCTTTATATAGTATAGATTAATCCCCCTCAGCACTGTGAATTTGCAAATGAGGTGTGAACTCAATAGCATTCATGAATTCTACAACATGCGCTTAGTGCTGGGCAGGTAAACATGGTTTCAGGACCTACAGGATTGTATGAGCATGCCCTGGCACTGCAAGGGTGAGCACTGGGAAGTGTTACTGACTAAGGGTTTGCAGGTATGAATGATTATTCTGTCCACAGGAATAATCACTGTTTCACATTCTTTTCTCTGTGATGTACATTTACCAAGGGTGTGACAGGGAGAAGAGGTTTACCAAAAAGTCTGGGATTACTTTACTGACTTTGGATAGAGACATTCTTAACATTTTTCTGAGAAGGTTATAGCCTCACTGTCGTTCCTCCTCTGAGGACAAGTTTGTCTGCACTTCTTAGGAAGTATGTTACACTCTGAAACAGATATCAAAGGCATTGTAAGTGAGATTGCATTCATGTTAGAAAAGCATAAATAAAATAATGATATTCACAAAAGAAAGAGAAGAAACAACTGTAGTGTTGCAAATATGACTTTAATATAGTGGGTGGAAATATTAGCTTAACGGTTGCCAACATACAATTCATACACAAATCTAAAGGCAAATTACCAGGAACAACTTTTAGAACTTGTTTCTGTTGCACTGCTAATGTTAACTAAAACAATGTCACATCTTTTGTATATGTAATCTACTATTTCTTCTTCCTAATATATGTTTGTGCTTGTGGCAAAAAGTGAAAAGAACCTCAGGTGTGTGTTGTTAATGCCCTGCTTTAATGGTTCAGATACACAGAGGGTATTTTCTGTGAGTGAGTGATGTTTAAGATGCATATGTTCATGCTACAAGACAACAAATTTGAGTAAACATCAAAAAGGTGCGCTTAAATGCTTGTTTCATAATTGTTCCCATATTTTTTAATGTTTCTCTTCTTCATCCTTTCCATGTCATCTGGCATTGTGTACTGTTGACAGTCAGCTGTCACTAGCAGTGAATCACAGTTTACTATCTCAGGTAAAAACTCACAAATTTAATTTGAAATGTCATAAGTAGTGCAATTGAGACCTGTGTTGGTACACTACTGTCAGCATTATAGACATCAATGAGTGAAGAAATGTCACATGTCAGCTGCCTACCTCTGTTGCACAAGGTGTAAGTGAAGTGATCTTAGAAAAAGTGGGCAGATAATCCAGGGTCTGAATCCAATTTACATATTTTTTCTGACTGGGTTCAGAAGAAATATTGTGTGATAACTGTTAAACATTTTACCTGTAGTTCATTTGAATTGCTGTTGCAAATGTGTTGTTGGAATCTCATTTTTTCTCATTGTTGATAATATGCACTGTATATGATGTAACATGGCAGTTGGTAAAGTGTGATAACATAAAAGCAGGAGCATGAGTAATGTGGACATATGTGGAATTCTTTAAAGTATTAAATTGTATTTATTACTGCTTGGTAGTAACTTGATTAAAGTGTAGCTATCATTCTAAGTCTTTTGGATTAAGCACTTGGGCTTCAGACCAGTTGTTTTACATTAGGAAGGTTTGTGGCCTGCACTGTGGTGGCAGGACAGGTAGCTTACATCCTTCTAAGTTGGGAACTGCTGATTGAGGGCTCAATGTCTGATATTCTAAAAGTGTATTAGTTCTTGTTTAAGCACTTGGGCTTCAGGCCAGTTATTTTACATTAAGAAGGTTCATGGTCTGCAGTCTTGTGGGAGGAGAGGCTGGACTCTGCCTTTCTGAGCTGGGAGTTTCTGGTTAAAGGCTTATAATGCCTGGATATTTGAACTGTTTCTTACGGAAATTGGTACACCTTGTTTGCTGTAGCATAGACTAGATTCAGGCCTGCTGAATCTAGCTTTGTTTGTATGCTTGTTGTTTGTTTGCTTGTTATTTCCCTGAAACGCTAATTCCACCTAAAACACGGCTTTTCAGCGCTTCTGTGGATCCATAGTGATATCTGCATTGCTTACTGTACTTATTTCCTTGTTTCACTTGAAAGAAAGTTACTGTTTGTCATTTTTGCATTTAAGTTACCTGTAACACATTGTATTTAAGTTACCCGGCACTTGCTCACTAAAGCAATTATATAAGTCAGCACTAGAAAATTAAAAGCACTACACCCTCATAAACTCCCCTTGAGTACCTTGTTCCCCATTGTCCCTTTATTTTCAATTATAAAGGAATTCCCAATACTATTCTAGCATGTCCAAAGGTCAGTTGTCAATCTCCTCTCTGGTCCAGCTGGTGAATCTGGGAATCTTGAGGCAATGTTATAACTGCCTCATGTACACCGACAACCCTCTCCTCCTCTCAACAAATTCCAACACATGTGAGAGATGCAACCATATAGCCAAACTGGAGGCTAAGCTCTCTCAACTCAGTACTGGCGTAACCAGTCAGGAGGAGAAAGAAACCACACTCACTACAATTCCAGTCTCACATAGATCTACCACAACAGTAAACCAAACACATAAACACATAAAAACATACTCGGAGGCTCTAATTAAAAATCTGCCTAAGCAGCAGAGACCTCCAAAGCAGGTACCCAAGCAACTGCTACCCCAAAACAAAACACGTGCAACACATAGCTCACAAAGCCAGTGTGCTGAACAGTCACAGCCCTTAAGGCTAAACAACACACCCGATACACTTGTAATAGGTGACTCTATCATCAGGCACACTGACATCCCGCTCACCAGGCTGAACAAGGAGAAGGTTACAGTGAGCTGCCTGTCGGGTGCTAGGATCTACCACATAACACAAGCACTCAGGTCACTCCAAGGCAAGTACAAATATGACTCGGTCATTGTCCATGCTGGTGTGAATGAACTGAGACGTACCTTCCTGGGCTACATGAAAAGAGACATAGAGGAGCTCTCTGAGCATGTAGCCCAGGCCTGTATGACCCTGACCTTGAGTAGCATCTTACCCTCACCAAGAATGATGCCACAATATGAAGACAAGATGATCAATTTCAACAATTGGCTTAAGTATTGGTGTCATTCAAAGGGGATCCAATGCCTGTCAGCCTGGGATGACATGCTCAGCAAGCCATGATGCTTCACTAGGGAAGGCTTGCACCTGTCACCCCTGGGCTTTCAGATATTGGCAAAGGCTCTTGCTTCCCCCATAGTGCCTTTTTATAGGCAAGGCTCAAAAGACAAATCCACCTCCATAGGTATCACAAGGGATATGAAACTAAGAGTAATGCTACTCAACGCCAGAAGTCTAAACCTCAAGATGCACTCACTTGAAACTCTCCTTAGCATGGAGAACATCAATATCTGTGCAGTAACAGAAACCTGGTTCAAGGCTCCCGAGAGCACCCCAGCACTACAAGGTTATACCTCATACCATGCTTTTCGGCCCCAAAACTTGGACCGAACCACAAAAGGAGGGGCAGTATCAATATTCGTCAAAGATACCCACACCTCCAGGTTGGTGGCACAGCACGAAGCATCAGAGACTATCCATGTGCAACTAACAGTTGGTAAAACTGCCTTCCAGTTTATAGCCTGCTACAGACCACCCTCCCAAACCCAGGAAGCCCACTTGGCCTTCCTGAGAAAACTGGAAAATATGAAGGTCTCTTCAAACACCATTATATTGGGTGACTTCAACTACCCAAACATAGACTGGGAGCATTACTCTAGCTCCAACACCCAAGCCCAAAGGTTCCTAGAATTTATAAACTCAAATACTATGGAACAACTTGTTACCACTCCCACAAGAGGGGAAAACATACTGGACCTGATCATCACCAACACGGGGGCTCTATGCTCCAGACCAGAAGTGTATCCCTCACTGGTAAGATCAGACCATAAACTAATCTCACTGGATATTCACATATCGACCCACCCCCTGCCCAGAAGAGCACAGTGAAAAACTTCTCTAAAGCAAATTTCACACTCCTCAAAACTGAGGTGGAATCCTTCAAAGCCCCCGAGCCTATGAAAAATACGGCCCAGACTGCAGAATCCTTTATAAACGCATTCTATGAACACCTTCAGGAATGCATGGATCATGCAATCCCAAATAAAACCAAGACTCAATCCTCCAAAGGCAGACGTCCTGTCTGGTGGACCCCAGCCATAAACAAACTATACAATAAAAGGAGGAAGCTACTACATGATAGAGCAAAATCCCAAAAAGGGAAGGCATCTCTGATCAGTATTAGCAAAAAACTACGGGCACTCATAAAATCGTCTAAGGCCAGCTTCAAGAGAAAAATTGCACAGGATGCTAAGGATAATCTCAAGGCTTTTTTTAGTTATGTTAGGTACCTGGGTGGGAATTCCCAGATATGCTCAGAATTAGTCCAAAATGACAAAAAATACATTGAACCCACAGACATTGCCAACATCCTAGCTGACAGGTTCAGTGCAAACTTCTCCCCCCCTCCCCACCAAAAGGGCAAATATCTATCCAGCAGAGTTTTGCCCCCCTTACATCTCAGATGCTCAGGTAAGAACCGCCCTCTCCAAAGCAAAAATCACAGCATCAATGGGAACAGACGGTGTCCCGGGCTGCATCCTACATGAACTCCAAGAAGAGCTAAACCCAAACATAAAACTACTGTTCAATCTCAGCCTTACTACAGGATATGTACCCAAAGAGTGGCATACTGCAACAGTGGTCCCTCTCCACAAAGGTGGTGCCTCAACGGATCCTGGAAACTATCACCCCATAAGCCTGACTAGCTTGGTCTGCAAAGCTATGGAAAGGATCATCATGGACCTCATAAATAAAGATATTGGGGACCTACAGACACTGGATCCTACCCAGTTCGGCTTTGTTAAGGGCAGATCCTGCCTCTTAAGCCTGGTCAATTTCTTTGAAACAGTCAACAAGGCCATTGACGAGGGGAAGGTGGTCCACACAGCCTACCTGGACCTCGCAAAAGCCTTCGATACAATACCCCACTTGGGCATTATAGATAAGCTCGCCAGCTTAAATATAAATCCCTATGTCACTAAATGGGTTGCAAACTGGCTCAAGGACAGAACCCACATAGTTAGAATTGCTGGAGCCATGTCAGACTCCAAATCAGTAGCAAGTCGCTTCCCACAAGGCTCAGTCCTGGGACCTCTCTTGTTCAGTTTATATTTCTCAGAGGTACAGGCCAACACGGAAGGACTGTGGCTGACCAAGTTCACAGATGACTGCAAACTGGGTGCCATAATTGACTCTCCAGCCGACACAAGCATCCTCCAAAAGGGCCTCATAGAAACAGACAACTGGTGCCAGAGCCATGGCCTCAAGCTAAATGCCAAAAAGTGTATAGTCATCCCCTTTGGCAAAAACAAAGTGCCCACAAATTACCACATAGGTGGTAATCCATTAAGTACAAAAGAAGTAATTAGGGACCTGGGGACCCAAGTTGATAGCAATCTCTCATTTGACAACCACGTGGTCAAAGTGGTTAGAAAAACATTTTATATAGCCCACCTAATCATGAAGGGATTCACATCTAGATCAGGGGAGGTCATCATGCCTCTTTACTCATCCCTCATCAGGTCCATAATTGAGTACAATGCCCCTTTTGGGATGTACCTTACCAGACACCTACAGTAACTGGAAAGACCCCAAAAGTACCTCACCAAGAGGATCAAAGGGCTCAAACATATGCCATATGCTGCCTGGTTAAAGAAACTCCAGCTCTTCTCAGTGGCATACCGCCTTCTCAGAGGCAATCTGTGCCTGATGTATAATGCCATGTCCAACCCAGAATTAATGGACATGCTGCACCTCAGAAAATCCAAATCCCATCGAGCTACGTGCTCGAGAGACTTGAACCTCAGCACTGAAATAAATAGGACATACTGGAGGGACAGATTCATAACTCAGAGGCTCCCTTCACTCTGGAATAAAATCCCAGTCCAGGTTAGGCAGAGTCCCTCATTGACTCTCTTCAAGAGGAATCTTGATGAGTGGATGGGAGATCATAGGTTTACCCCGGGTATCACTTCTGTGTCACTATTAGACAGAGGCACAGTATACTAACCTCGAAAAAGGGCATAGCAAAATTAATTTAAAATGGGTGGCGAAAGCCAAACCCTCTCTGGCTAGGCTTATAAATGCCCTAGGGCAGGTAGCCTAGTATGAACCTATGAACCTATTATGGAGGATGTATGCATATCTGACAAGTGTTCATCTTGATAATAATACATTTTTTTTTTAATTTTATACCATTATTGATTGTATATATGGTGTTATGAAGAAACTTCTGTAAATCTCTGTGTGTCCCCTTAATAAACAATTTCCATTATATGAAAGCCTGATGATGTGCATCACAAATGCTTCAAATGATGTAGCAGCCAGATGTGAAAAGCATGAATGCTACATGTTAATGCTATAAGTGCTCTTTTCCTTGCATGATATATCCTTTAATTGTGTTTCTTGTAAACATAATTTCTTTGTATATTTCTTTTTTTGCCTTTTCCATTTGCATACTGGGGAGTACCATACAACCACAGTTCTTAGCTGAAGGCAAAACATGAAAATGTAATCTGGTCTGCCTTCTATTTTGCAAATGAACCAAGCATCATTGCAGGGCTTTCAGAATTCTGGATAATCCCATGTGAAGAGACACCCATTTGCTATCTCTCTCTGTGACATAAAGTATAAGCACAGTGAGTTTAGAGAAAGAGGAGAAGTAATGCAGGGTGTGAATCAAGTTTACAGATTTTTTTTTTCCTGAGGGGGACATAATAAATATTTATACCCATTATGGTATATGAATGTGTTGTTCTTGGAAACTCGGCTATTTTAAGTATTAATAAAATGTGATATGCATGAAGTAAAATAAAATTATCTAAATAGTGATAACATAAAAGCAGTAGCATGACTTGTGGAAAACTGTATTAGATATGATGGATTGCATGAACATATCTTCCGAATAATAATCCTGATGAACAAAAATTTTCTTTGAAATGATGTCAGTATTAATTGTATCTGTCAAAAATGAGCTATTGTCATCTGCTGTCTGTCTGCCTTCTCAATACTAGGCATTACCTAAAGTCCTGATAATGTGTGACAGAAGTGAAAGTTCTGATTTGACAAGGAGATATGAAAAGGATGACTGTGTCAGTGTAATGCACTACATGCTCTGCTCACTGCTAGATATGCTTCTCGATTGTTTTTATTTCCCTTTCAAATATTTTTAATTTTATTATCTCTTTTTTTTTTTTTTTCTTTTTGCATTAGTGCATCACTTGGCAGTGTACAATCACATTTCATGGCTGAAGACAAACATGAAAAATTGAACTTCGTCTGCCTTCTATAACACAACTAAGCCTAAGGCTGGTGGACTACTGTCAGCACTCTATATAGTTCTGTGTGAAGAAAATCCACCTGCCAGCCAACTATTTCTATGGTGTACACTGTAATGCATTAAGTAGGGAGCAAAAGCAGAGGAATTGGTGAGTTCCCATCTATAGTTCTGATAATTTTGCTTATGACAGATGTAATATTGACCCACATTTTGGGATATGAAGTCGAGATCCTAAGTCTGTGTGATAAATATGTAACCTATACTCCTTGTAAATTGCTGTTACCAATGTTTTGCTGTGGGAAAATAAGCTATTCTTCTTGTGAATAACAACATTTACTATGCATTATGTTAAATGTGGCAGTTTCTAAAGTGTCAGAACAGAAATGTACTAACAAGAAGAATTTGCAAATATGTAGAATATATTATACATTACTTAACCATATATTTTAATTTTTAATCATGACAGCAGTACATTTCCCTTTCAAAGTATGTCATTATGCCTTCTATGTGGTAGGTCACAAACGAGAAGGTGTAATTTTCTGTGTGTCCTTTTTTGGATAATTGACATTAACATAATCTCTGATGACATGTAGAACAAATGCAAGTTCTGATGTGGCAGGCCAATGTTCAGAGGATGATTGTGTCAGGTAATAGTGTAAGAGCTCTACTGATAGATTTCTGTTTTTTGAATTACAATTTTATATATATTTTCCTTTTGCATTTGCATTCCACTTGGCAGCTTGAACTATGGTAGATGGCTGAAGGCAAAAGACATTAATTTGGGCTGCCTTCTGTACTGAAAAATTAGTATGGCACCCTTCCATGGTTGCCAGCACTCTGGATAGTACTGAGTGAAAAAAAATGCATTTCACAGCTACCTGTGTCTGTGGCAAAAGATATAAATGTAAAGAGCTTGGAGAAAATGGACAGGCAATGCAGGGTTCAAATACAGTTAACAGATACTTTTGCTGAGGGGGACAGAATGACATTTTCAGAAACTTTTGATTAAGAATGTACCACTAAATAAAAATGAGTATCATAAATATGATTTTTGCAAATGTAATGCTAATGCTTGCTATATAAGTCCAATGTAATGTGTGTAAGGTATGTTAAACAAGACAATGATGATAATTAAATTAAAATGCACTTGTGTAGGTCTGATGTGTACAATAATTTACTTATAATGCTAATGACTCATCACATATCATAATTATGTGTTTAGGACAGTATGTCTTGTGATGTATATATGTAACATACTCCAACATGTCTTACTCAGGTCAACTCCATGCATCTGAAATGTATTTATAACCACAAATACTGCCTTTTACATAAAAATACAGTACCAGGAGTACTAAACGTCATATACAGGCATCTCCTAAGTACTCTTACATTCATTTGTGAATTAGTATATCTCAGATTAGCACTACAACAGGACATTCTCCTCTGGCACTGACAGTTAATAAGCAGGGATTAATATTTCATCTTTTTTCCCCCATGGGTTTGAATCTAAGGTAGTACCACTCAATTGTACTAGCGTATAAGTCCCAGCAGCCCAAAAAGTCACAATCCATACCATTTTACTTCCATCCAAAAGTGATTATTACAAACACCATAAAGCATTTCAATAATTAACAATGGAACATGCGTGAATAGGTGGATCATCACACATGGCCAAATTTCACTGCCATATTTCACACCTTCATTCCTTTTGCATATAATCATTGCCAATGTGTTTGCTAAGCCATGTTTGTGCTTTCAGTTGTGTAAATGCAGCTGGCAAGGCTATGCATCTTTGTGCACTGGCTCTTACATATGAGATCTGAACTGAGCATCAATTCAGACAGATAGTTCTAGCTTGACTTCTGCAGGAATGGCCGAGGAAGGTGAGGATAGTGTTCCATTCAGGCCACAAATGTGGAATGTTGAGGAGTTCAGGATTTTTGTGGTACTTCTTGTCAAGTGTTACAGCTATAGGCTGCTCTAGGGTGATTATACCCAGTCGGAGTATAAGGCTGAGACTTGGAAGATCTTGAACAAGGATGTCTCCTGTGCAACCGGCATCCCATGCACTGGGGAGCAATGTCCTCATCACTACAGTGACATGTAGAGGTACAACAGGGACTGCGTGAGCAGATAGGAAGATGAATTAAAGACTGAAAACACCCTACAGTTCTCTAAGTATAGTTACCCATTACCAGTCAATAATATAACATGGATTATCTAGCCAATATAGTTATTCATTACGCCTTCATTTCTTTTTTTCCTCTACTGTACAGCTGCATTAGAGATAGCACAGGACCATGATATGCACTCGCTTCAGAGATGCACAGGGTTAGTATGCATCAGGTATAAATGTAAGTCACATAATATTTTTCAGGACATCAATCCCTATCAGCCATGCCTAATGTTTTTAAGCAAGCATGCATGCCTTCTTCGATAGCTCTTGGTGATTTCATTAGGAAATGAGTACACCAGTTTATTTGTGTGTGGGTTCAATTCACAGAAGCAGAAATGAGCTTTTATTACAGGATAATATTTCTAAAATACTAGCAGTAATAATGAATGAGTGTTGCTAACTGCAATGATTAACTTGGAAAGGATATATCTGGCATGGTATAGTGAAATAAATTACCCCATGCCTTATATAATAGCACTGGGGTAGATGTTCTTTATGGTACATTAATTTCTTACATCGTATCTAAATATGTCAAAGGTGAACATAATTATGTGTCATATTTGTTTATGTATTGAAATAATAAAATCATGTGTTATGCCACTGGTCTTTTTCTCTCTGTTTTGCATTCCTAACCCTCTCTCCCTCTTTTTTGAGAGGGGGCGTACATTGCTGCTGAAACCAAACTGACCACCAGCACACGGAACTAGACAGACCACTCTGGTTTGGCCCATCATACTTCCACAAGTGGTTGTGGCATCACTACCACAGGCAGCACAGACACCCAACACATCTGGGCAGCAAACTTTCAGCATTAACTCCACAACTCCTGCCCTACCTGCTCCACCTACTTCAAGTAGCTCTGCCCTAGCAGCTGATGTTATGGTACCCTCCAGGAGCAGTACAAGTGATTTTGTCACTCATCAGGAGATGACAGGGCTGGTGGAAGACATAATGGAGATAGGACTTTGTGCCTGTATCATTAGATTTGAAAAAGGTCCTGCATCAGATTGCTAAATCAATGCCACATCCAGCACTGGCCCAGGAAACTGACACAGGAGGCAGTGATGATGGTTCTGAGTGTGAGTACTTGAGTCTCACTGTGCTCAAGCTGGACATGGATGCACCTCCAATGTCTCCTACCTATCTCCAGTCATGGTGTTTTTAACCTTTTGTGTCAATTACCGTCCTTGTCTATCTTGTATGTCTTCTCACTTTTTAATTTCTGTAATTCCTTTGGGTTTCTAATACCATAATGGGAATGATGAACCCTATTTCTAAGCCAAAGTATGATTCAAGTTCATGAAATGAGTATTATTTCAATGTTTGATGCTAGCCAGAAGTGCTCTTTGCAGCACCCACAATGTGTCCGGTAATAACTCCTTCTGCAACTCATATGGAGTTACATGTATCAGTAACATATCTAAGTACAATTGTAAATTATTTTTTATAAGACCCATTGCTTATACTACAGCTGGAACTGTCTGGGTATCCTTCTTCCACATTGCCCTTGTTTCTGTCTACAAATCCTGGTATTTTATGACTTTGCTTCTTTCTATATGTAAGGCAGTATAGTCACTGGGTGTAGCAATCATCAATGTTACTTTTGTCTTCTTTTCATGGACTACTATATCTGTTTTTCACAGATCTATTTTTGAACTGCTGGTAATGGGTGATCCCATGTGATATAAACTTCATCATTTTCTATAATACTTTGAGGCTTATGTTTATAGTGTTTTTCAGCTACTTCAAGATTATAATGTTTGCACACTCACCAATGCAATGATCTTGCCACATTATTATGCTTTTCAGTATGCAGTCCTTCTGCCATTAGTATATGACAACCAGCAACAAGATGTGCAACAGTTTCTAATTCTGTTTTTCAAAACCAACATATGTCTGTTTCTCCCACATGTTGAATGGACTTTGCAAAACAGTGTGTATGGTGTCCACTATCCTGGGCCGCCAATATTAACCTCTCATCTTTTGGTTTAAATTCACCTCTGTTTAACAACATCTGCATTTGATCCTGATCAGCATGAGGTTGTTCCAAGAGTTTTCTGTGCTTACAAATGTATTTATGCATTTTCTACATTTCTTGCCTTCTCATCTGATCCTTTACCTTATATTCCTTCTTTTGTTTTTTGACACATTAAATTGCTGTCTGATTTTTATCTACTTCTAGTTTGAATTCCATTCCCGCTTGACACCGATATGCTTCTACTAAAGTGAACAGTGACGTCATCTTAGACTTATTTTCAGGTTTCAAAACTTTCAATACATTTGTGTATTGTGAGATCAGCAGATATATATGCAGTTCCACAACTGCAGATCTATACACATTGTGACATCCAGTTAATACCCCACTGAACTGCCACCAAATAATGTGACGTCTCCCACTATCTTGGGTCAGTAACTAAGGAGCTTCAATCCTCCCTACTGACTCCAATGTGAGACTGTCACTTAAACAGGAGTAATATTTCACAACTTTCCACTAAGAGCACAACAAGAGCAAGCTCTATAACCTGTGACTGGACTGTATACTTCTGTCCACCCCTAATGTAACTCCTTATTACACACTTCAGAGAAATGTGTTCCAGTTTAAGATTTCTGATACACTCATACTTAAACAGATTAAATTAGACACACCCAAACACTTCTGTGAAACCCTGACACAGATTTTCAGCTGTGTCCCTTCCCCAAAATAATATGGTAATGCTGCCACCAATCAGCGTGTGTTCATGCTCTTTTAAATGGGTGTCTAATTATGAAAATAAGATATTAATTCAAATAGTAGTAAATGACGTAAACAGTCAGGTTTTCAGAGTGGCCCGGGAAGTTATCAAGGCAAGTATGAGATCTCTCAAATCACTAAAGAAAAACACTGATTGACCAGCCACAATGTAAGTTAATAAAAATATTTAATAATGTGCAAAATGATTGAAAATATAAAACAATAACATCCAATAAACAAACAAAACTCAATCATCAGGAAAATAAAATCAATACTGAAGGATAGAAATACAGCATTCAGAAAAATCCTAACTGATCTAACTAATTATAATTTTCCTATCTGACTAAAGAACACTGTCCCTGATCTAAACAAAATTACTATAACAAAGCAAAGTCAGGCTTACAGTTCTTGGTGAGTCCTTTTGGGTATCTGCTGCATAGTACATATGTGAACAACTCACAACTGACTACAGTAACTGATGACTGACTGTAACTGTCTTCAGCAGGCTCCTTCATAGACTAGCCTGTCACAACTGTTCCAGTTTCTAATGTTCACTTCATATTTTCAAAATCAACCAGCAACTCTTTACTAAAAGTTCATTCCCATCTTTCAGCTTCTGACAGCAACACATAGCAACTGTTAACATTCCCATAACATCATCTGCAGATCAGATAAATCTGGGAGTTTGCCTTTAGAATCTTTCGTTACAAACGTGCAGTTAGAAATGTAGAAGGGCACTGTTCAAGTCTTTAAAACATTCTGTACAAGCAGATTATAAATCAACAGGCAATAACTTATTTACAATATCATAGCTAGTCATGCTGGCATATAATACACAGGTTAATCTGAAATTATATACAAAATTTCAACCAGACATGCTAGCACAAACGAGAGTGTCTAATTTCTTCACACATAATCAATTTTGAGAAGGCCCATATCTCCTTCAGAATGGAGGATATATAGTCTCGGTATACACTTCTTCTTCTTCTTTCAGCTGCTCCCGTTAGGGGTCACCACAGCAGATCAACTGTTTCCATTTCCTCCTGTCCTCTGCATCTTGCTCTGTCACACCAACCACCTGCATATCCTCTCTCACCACATCTATAAACCTTATCTTAGGCCTTCCTCTTTTCCTGTTACTTGGCAGCTTGATTTTTATAAATCATCTGATGAGCATGAAGCATCCTTCTTGATTTCTTGTCCAACTGATCAAATAGCACTCCAAAACTGTAAGTTAGGACAGGAAGAGCAAATTGTTTTATAGACTGGACTTTGCTCCTAGATGGCAACACTGTTTTCGGTATTAATTTTAGTCTACTAAAATAATCCTTACTAAGTTTTATTTGCATTTGTTTATGTTTTATTGTTGAGCCTTCATCAAGACCCAAATGTTTATACACTCCTTCTTGCTCAAGTTCTTTTACATCACATTCCTGTTCCAAACTGATGTTTTCTTGGTGATACAGCTTTCCTGCTTTAAAGGTTACATTTGCATATTTATTAAGACTAAATGACATTGTTATGTCATCTGAAAAAAGTTTTGACCACTTGCAGTTGTGCTTTCTGTTCTGCATCTGATGAACTATACAGTTTTATCTCATCTACAAAAAGGAGATGAGAAGTATTTACACTTTGTTGTTTTCTGAGAGCCAAATTGTATCCATGACCAAATCTGTTAAGGAGACAGCTTAACTGGTTAAGGGCAAGACAAAAGAGCAGCAGTGACAGAGAGTCACCTGGAATATCTCCCTTTTGAATTTTTATCCCTGGAATAATGATTTGTCCTTTATCATGGCTTAACTGTAAAGTGGGTTGCCACTGTTTGATGGTCACTGTAATGTAATTGATCAGTGTAGGTTATATCTTATACATTCTTAAGGACTGTTTTATCCATGAATGTAAGACACTGCCAAATGCTTTTTGTAGTCTGTCCATACCATACATGGATTCTTCCCCTTTTTACAGTTCTCCATTATGACTTTATTTAGCAACAAATGATCCTGTGTTTCATATGACTTTCTTTTGTTACCCTTTTGTTCTATTCCCATGATTGAGTTTTCTTCTAAATGACTATAAACTCTGTTGACATCAATTCCCATGCATAGTTTATATGTTGTCAGAAGGTAGGTTATTTGTCTATAGTTTCTGGGATAGTTACAGGGTCACTCTTAAGTAAGAGCACTGTTTTTCCTGTTGTTAATCAGGCTGGAGTCTGTTCAGGGTGTGCATATAAATAATTCTTACTCATGGCTAAATCTTCATGTAAAGATTTTCCATTTAGTGGCTTTTCTTAACTTTGTTTCAATCTCTCTATCTGTTACTTCATCCCATTTCATATCCTGTACATTTGAACTTCTTATTCTTTCTTTTACTTCTATTAATTTAGCATCTTTGTTATGCTCTACAGGATCTTAACAGATATTTCTCCAAAATGTAAGTAATCTTGTATGCCCTGTATGTCTGCACCTGTTACCTAACCTACCTTACCAATCTGACTCTCTTGTTCTTAAGCACCATTCGCTAACAGTCCTCTCTCTCTAACACAAAAAAGAAATGGGCACCTGTCCCACACATAAGGGTGATGGATGTAATGAACTAAGAATTGCTATGTGGTGTGTTGAGATAATTCACATGTATGCAGACTGATATTTTTAAATAGTGACAAGAGTTCAGTTCCAGAAGCATGTCAAGATATTTTTTCATGTGTTTTATATTCCTATCATGTATTTATCTGGAGTTGCGACATTTCCTGACCTTAGCATGACTATGAAAAATATAGCCAAGCATCTGAATAGTGCAGCAGTAAAGCCATTGCAAACGCATTCCATCTCCAACAAACCACCCTTATCTTGCTACTCTCTTAATCATGTTTCTACTCTCCTACCCCTTCTTGCTCCCTATAGAAAATACTTTATTGTACAGAGCATGACATATTAATAATGCGTACATCCTCCCTTGCTTCAGTAAGTTGTCACTGTCCCTTCAGTAGAGTGATTTTAACTTTGCATCATAGGAGGTCAACTGTGGTGTACTGAGATAATGCTCAGGTCTATAGACTATTTGTTGTATAATTTCAAGGGTTCTAATCCACAACTATATCAGACTGTTATTGACTGCTTTTATAAGACTATGTTATGTGTAGCCGTTGCCTACATATTGTCTTAAGCCACCATGTACTTGTTCCCTGCCTCCCTCTTCCCCTCTCTATGTCTCTATCCCTTCTGTGTCATCAGTCTACCTCATCAGTACTTGTGCCATGTCTGGTGCAAGCAGTACGTGTAATGGCAAGCAGTACATGTAACGTATGGGAAATGGCAGTACACAGCTAATGACAAAATCTTGTATGTTTTTGCCTTTGGTTTCATTACTCTGCTACCCTTTTTGCTACTGTGCTTAACCTTGCTGTACTATGGATGGATAGGCTAATAGCAGTATGAGAAGACATTTATTTTTCTTCTCTTGAATAGGCCAGAGTTGAATGTAGACCATATAGGATGTTCCAGATGCAAATATTGTTAGGACGCATGCTGCCCAAAATTTCCTCACTTCATTACAATGTGCAAATCATAACACGTAACTCCTTAAGATAACAAACTTCTCTTCTGCATTGGCTCATTTATTATGCTTCTGGCTGTAAAGCACATTTATATAATGTTAAAATTGTCATTATTGATAAAGCCTGATGTCCACATTCTCTCTTGCCTCATTCTTTTGTGACTGTTCCTTCAAACCAATACAATTAAGGCTATGAAGGAACATTCCCTGTGTGGTGTGTTGACATAATTCACGTCTGTGAAATGCATTTGGCATAGTGTCAAAGGAATGAATTCAGAAATATGTGAAAGTCATATGTAATGTGTTACTTAAATTTGTATAATATGTGTAACTGTTGTCTACTTATCTTATTAAACCAGCTTTATCTTGATTATGTCTTAATTATATTTATACTTTTCAACCTCCGTTTGTCCATATTGGAAAAAACTTTATTGTACACAGCATGGAAGATTACTTATTAGGAAAAACGTAAGAGTAGCACACCACAAAAATGTTTAAAATGACCCAGAAAAATAAAAGATTCTTTGTCTCTATCCCTAGTTCTAGCTCTCTGTTTCCCCTTCTGTATCATACTGTTGCATATTTGTTGTGCTACTGGATATAATGTACAAATGATAGGATTTTACAATTGTCCTGAGTAGAATGAAGACTAATACACACATTCTCCTTTGCTTTCATCAGTTGTCAGATTTGAACATAGTGAAGTAGGAGGTCTTATGTGGTGTGGTTAGATAATGTTCAGATCTGTACATCTGTTTTTAATAGTGTCGATGTTCAAATCCAGATGTATGGCAAACTGTTCTTGAAGGTTTTGCAAGACTTCTTTGAGTGTAGGTGTTGGTTTCACTTTTTATTAACACACTGTTATCCTGCTGCTGTATTAATCTACTTGTTCCCTATTGGGAGGACTGTCTTGTACAGATCTTGCCTGAATAATTATGATGACAAACAAAACAGTATTACAACACAAAAATGTGCAGAAATAGACCACAAACAAATCTCTTCTTATGCCTCTGTCTCTCTCTTTTCCTTGTTTGCATTTGTGCAAAAATGGCATTGTGCACCAACAGTTAGGGAAGATAAATGCCATTTCACATCCTATGGCAAAAGCTGAAGATTTTGATTGTGGCCTCAGTAGCATAGTTGACATCACGCAAATAGGCTTAGCTATGCTGCATTATACAAATACAGACTGACAGTACTGTATGAAATAGTTACTGTAACACATGTATTAAGCTGAAAACCAAGAACAAGTGAAAGGCACCAATAAAGCAAAGCAGATCCACAAGCTGGAAGCTGGCTCTGGAAGCCCAGAATGAAAAAAGTTGATGAAATGCTGATATTCATTCTTCCGCAAGGCAGAAAATGAAAGGCTGCAACTTACAAAAACTTTCTTGCTTTAATGACAAACAAAAATCTCCTCAAGCACTTTTGCTCAGCCTGGTGCTGAGCTTTTTCAAGATACAATAAAATCAAGCTGGTTGTTCTTTATATACATAGTCAAAACTTGATCAATAATTCAATTAGTAAAGGAGAAGGTCGAATTAACCCTTCAAATTACTTGCTGGTACAAAACCTGCTTGCAGGCAAACCATTACTAAGCACCACTCACTGCCATGTCCAACAAAGCATATGCATAAGCTTAATAAAATTGTTGGTGTACACACAAATTGCCATAGAAATATACAGTGTTAAAAATATGCAGTATTAAAACTATGCAATGTTAAAACAATATTCAAAAGCCAATACTATACACATGCTAGTATGTTAAAAATGTTTAAATGTGCTGTTTATTCAGCAAAATTTTATTTCTATATGTAAACCCTGAAAACACTGGAAAACCAAAAATTCATAATTTAGCCTTCCTTAACCTCAGGACGCTGCTAATACTGCAAGTGTCATTGAGCTCTGGTCGCCTTCCTGCATCTAGTCTTAGCTGCCATAATAACTCTTTATATTCTAAAAGAGACCCTCAGTCCCCCCCCCCCCCTTTCATCCAACCTTAGCGGTTCTAAAATAATGAATTTAATTTCCATGTTGGGACAAAAAAGGGAATGTCTATAGAAAGCATTAGTTTCATTTTTCTTAATTATATCATACTGATGCTCATAAATACATCTTCTGAGGGTTCTTTCAGTCTTTCCTATGTAGAAACTTTTACATCTAGTACATAAACCTAAATAAACAATAAATTTGGCATTGCAATTAGAATGGCCCCTTGGTTGATATAGGAATGTCCATTGAATATAGCCGGGCATTGCTTGCACATTCCACATTTGTATGTGCCTTCTTTTTTATTATCACTACTTGCCATTGGTTTGTTCTGATTCATCTCTAGCATTTCTTTTAAATTGGTACCCCTGTGTCTAATGAATCTAGGAAACTCTGGAATCATATTACCCAACCTATCATCCAGTCTTAGGATCGGCCAGTATTTCTTTACACTGTTTTCCACAACCTCATAATCAATACTAAAAGTATGGATGTATCCTTTTTGTTCCTTGTTCTGCAGGCTACTGCCCACTAGGCATGTTGGTGTACCCGTAGTGTCTAGGAGAGGTGGATATTTTGTTTCCCTGCACCTAATAATTTCTGTCGCTAGCTCTTCAACAAGAAGGCTTGGATACCCTCTTTCAAAGAATCTTTCTTTTAGGAACCTAATTTCCTCCATAAACACCTGCTTTGTGTTGCACATTCTGGAGGCATGGATAAATTGCCCCTTGACTATGCCTCTTTTTTGATATTCAGGGTGATTACTTTTAAAATGCAAAAAAGCATTTGAATAGGTGGGCTTCCTAAACACACTTGATATGAACCTATTGTTAACTTTATCTTTAACCAAGTGCACATCCAAGTAATTGAAGCTGTCAAAACTCAATGAGTGTATAAAGGTTAGAAAAGAAGTAGTGCTGTTGATGTAATGAAAAAATTCCTCCATATTTGCCCTAGTACCACTCCATACAAGACAAATGTCGCCAAGAAATCTGACATAATGCTTGATGTACTGTGCCCACTCTGTGCCAAAAATGTATGTGTTTTCCCATTTATGCAACACTATGTTTGCATAAACTGTGGCACAGGCCGCCCCCATTGCAACACCTGATTTTTGCCTGTAGAAATGACTATTGAAACAAATGAAATTATTTTCCAGGATTAGTTCCATTAACTCCACCAACAGGTTTGTGGTGTTAGAAGTAAGTTTCACCTCTTTAACTAAGACATCACTAAACCATTTCAGTCCTGTAGAATGAGGTATACTGGGGAACAGTTGAACAATGTCTATAGTTACCAGCAATAGATCCGGATGGTATGCTAGGGATTGCAGACCCCTAAGAAAATCCCAAGAATCCCTGCAGACGTACTTCAAAGAAGCAGCAAATTGCTTCAAAGTGTGGTCTATAAATTTCCCAGTCGGTTCTGTTATACCTCCTTGCCCAGATACTATAGGTCTGAAGTGTAGGGGGTCGAGACCTTTGTGTGTTTTCAGGATGCCAAATATTACAGGAATTCTTGGCTTGGCAACAATTAAAAAATTATACAATTTTTCATTAAAAACCCCTTGCAAAAGTTGGTCATATAAAATGAAAGAAATTCTTGAGTATGCCATATGTAACTCATTCCTGGACACCTGTTCATACTGCTCCGGGTCCTGCAACATCCGTTCAATGTACTGAATATAGTCTGAATTATACATCAGAACTAAACCCCCCCCCTTATCTGTTTTCATAGCCCTACAGTTGTTACTTTTGAGATCCTTGATTAAATTCATCTCATTCCTACTGATATTATGGGGGACATTTCTTTGCTTATTATTGTTAATCATCCTAATGTCTTTTTCCATCATTTCTTCAAATATTTTGACTGTTGGGTCCATAGGTGGGTTAAATGTACTCCTACGTGAAAGCTCCATACTTACAGGAAGTTCCCCTTTGAAATAAAGCATTAGGTTCAGTTGCCTGCTAAACATTTTTAAATCTATCAACTCCTGTTCCATCCTGTTAGAAAATGCTTGCACAAAATGCAGTCCCTTGGTGAATAAATCAAAATGTTCTGTTCCCAAACTAATGCTGGTATAATTGTAAATCGAAAAATTGTTTTCTGTTACCACTGTAACCTTATTTGAAACATTCAAGCTGGCCACAGCATTAGTCGTGTGTGAATAGCTCGAAATAGCCTGCATGTCCTGGTCTACTTGTTCCCCCACCCCTGAATAAATCCGCCCCCCCCCCTGTTTGGGGGAAAGTGAAAATCCTGGTGTAAGGAACCTCTATCCTTCTCTGCAAACCTTTGGTTGTATCTTGGTGTCTCATACAGCATTTCTGTTCTGTAACCTCTATTAAAATTTCCCTGTGCACCACTATTAATGTTGTTATACTGCTTAGCTTTAAATGGCAGTGGGTAGGCCACCCCTTCATTGTATTCCTTTAAGTCCCTCTGTAATTTGTGTATTTTATGATTAAGAATTCTCAAACAGTGTTGGTCAACCTCCTTAAAAATATTATCATAACTTCGTTTAACAGAAACAAATCTTTCATTGTTAATTAAACTGCTGTTCAAAGCCTTTAAATCATTTAATAAGACTTCTGCTTTTGTTTCATATTCTTCCACCATAACCTCTAACATTTCTATACCAGCACGATTATATACACCACACAATTTCTTGTAGTAATTAGAGTCCTTTTGCACATTGTTGGGAAATTAAAGCACCTCAATCCCTTTGGTATTCTTCCCACATTGACACACTCCTTAAGATAGTCAATTTCCAATTGGTTTTCTTTAAAAGAATAAAGCTTGTCACGCAGAATGCTAAAATCTTTTTCAATGCCAGCATTAATGTCAGAGTTACTGTTTAAATCAGTATTAAAATTGACAGTACCTTCACGAAACCAAAATTGCTGACCAGCCCACGCTCCAAAATCAAAACGCTTCTCCTGCATTTCTGATTCATTAGGCAGGACATTGTTGCCCTTACTGCTATCATTACTGGTTCGTTTTGAACCTGCCTGCTGGTTACAGGTTCCCAGACAAGCACCACTGTCAGTTTGTTCGTTACATTCATTATGAGCAGAAGTACGCCTTCTCTTTCGCTCTAAACCCTGCTGCTGGTTACCTGGAAAAACTGCAGGTCTCTCAACACCACTGTTGTTGAGCATACTCGTCAACTGGGTTAGCATACCCAGCACTTGATTAAACTCCGCCCTTGTAACCGGTGCACTGTCATCTCGTGGTCTGTGCTCCTTCTTCCACCATGGATCCGAAACAGTTCACAAACAGAAAACCAAGAACAAGTTAAAGGCACCAATAAAGCAAAGCAGATACACAACCTGGAAGCTGGCTCTGGAAGCCCAGAATGAAAAAAGTTGATGAAATGCTGATATTCCTTCTTCCGCAAGGCAGAAAATGAAAGGCTGCAACTTACAAAAACTTTCTTGCTTTAATGACAAACAAAAATCTCCTCAAGCGCTTTCGCTCAGCCTGGTGCTGAGCTTTTTCAACATACAATAAAATCAAGCTGGTTGTTCTTTATATACATAGTCAAAACTTGACCAATAATTCAATTAGTAAAAGAGAAGGTCTAATTAACCCTTCAAATTACTTGCTGGTACAAAACCTGCTTGCAGGCAAACCATTACTAAGCACCACTCACTGCAATGTCCAACAAAGCATATGCATAAGGTTAATAAAATTGTTGGTGTACACACAAATTGCCATAAAAATATACAGTGTTAAAAATATGCAGTATTAAAACTATGCAATGTTAAAACAATATTCAAAAGCCAATACTATCCACATGCTAGTATGTTAAAAATGTTTAAATGTGCTGTTTATTCAGCAAAATTTTATTTCTATATGTAAACCCTGAAAACACTGGAAAACCAAAAATTCATAATTTAGCCTTCCTTAACCTCAGGACGCTGCTGATACTGCAAGCGTCATTGAGCCCTGGTCGCCTTCCTGCATCTAGTCTTAGCTGCCACAATAACTCTTTATATTCGAAAAGAGACCCCCAGTCCCCCCCCCCTTTCATCCAACCTTAGCTGTTCTAAAATAATGAATTTAATTTCCATGTTGGGACAACATGCTATACCAGCATTAGTTTGGGAACAGAACATTTTGATTTATTCACCAAGGGACTGCATTTTGTGCCAGCATTTTCTAACAGGATGGAACAGGAGTTGATAGATTTAAAAAATGTTTAGCAGGCAACTGAACCTAATGCTTTATTTCAAAGGGGAACTTCCTGTAAGTATGGAGCTTTCACATAGGAGTACATTTAACCCACCTATGGACACAACAGTCAAAATATTTGAAGAAATAATGGAAAAAGACATCAGGATGATTAACAATAATAAGCAAAGAAATGTCCCCCATAATATCAGTAGGAATGAGATGAATTTAATCAAGGATCTCAAAAGTAACAACTGTAGGGCTATGAAAACAGATAAGGGGGGGGTTTAGTTCTGATGTATAATTCAGACTATATTCAGTACATTGAACGGATGTTGCAGGACCCGGAGCAGTATGAACAGGTGTCCAGGAATGAGTTACATATGGCATACTCAAGAATTTCTTTCATTTTATATGACCATCTTTTGCAAGGGTTTTTTAATGAAAAATTGTATAATTTTTTAATTGTTGCCAAGCCAAGAATTCCTGTAATATTTGGCATCCCGAAAACACACAAAGGTCTCGACCCCCTACACTTCAGACCTATAGTATCTGGGCAAGGAGGTATAACAGAACCGATTGGGAAATTTATAGACCACACTTTGAAGCAATTTGCTGCTTCTTTGAAGTACGTCTGCAGGGATTCTTGGGATTTTCTTAGGGGTCTGCAATCCCTAGCATACCATCTGGATCTATTGCTGGTAACTATAGACATTGTTCAACTGTTCCCCAGTATACCTCATTCTACAGGACTGAAATGGTTTAGTGATGTCTTAGTTAAAGAGGCGAAACTTACTTCTAACACCACAAACTTGTTGGTGGAGTTAATGGAACTAATCCTGGAAAATAATTTCATTTGTTTCAATAGTCATTTCTACAGGCAAAAATCAGGTGTTGCAATGGGGGCGGCCTGTGCCACAGTTTATGCAAACATAGTGTTGCATAAATGGGAAAACACATACATTTTTGGCACAGAGTGGGCACAGTACATCAAGCATTATGTCAGATTTCTTGACGACATTTGTCTTGTATGGAGTGGTACTAGGGCAAATATGGAGGAATTTTTTCATTACATCAACAGCACTACTTCTTTTCTAACCTTTACACACTCATTGAGTTTTGACAGCTTGAATTACTTGGATGTGCACTTGGTTAAAGATAAACTTAACAATAGGTTCATATCAAGTGTGTTTAGGAAGCCCACCTATTCAAATGCTTTTTTGCATTTTCAAAGTAATCACCCTGAATATCAAAAAAGAGGCATAGTCAAGGGGCAATTTATCCGTGCCTCCAGAATGTGCAATACAAAGCAGGTGTTTATGGAGGAAATTAGGTTCCTAAAAGAAAGATTCTTTGAAAGAGGGTATCCAAGCCTTCTTGTTGAAGAGCTAGCGACAGAAATTATTAGGTGCAGGGAAATAAAATATCCACCTCTCCTAGACACTATGGGTACACCAACATGCCTAGTGGGCAGTAGCCTGCAGAACAAGGAACAAAAAGGATACATCCATACTTTTAGTATTGATTATGAGGTTGTGGAAAACAGTGTAAAGAAATACTGGCCGATCCTAAGACTGGATGATAGGTTGGTTAATATGATTCCAGAGTTTCCTAGATTCATTAGACATAGGGGTACCAATTTAAAAGAAATGCTACAGATGAATCAGAACAAACCAATGGCAAGTAGTGATAATAAAAAAGAAGGCACATACAAATGTGGAATGTGCAAGCAATGCCCGGCTATATTCAATGGACATTCCTATATCAACCAAGGGGCCATTATAATTGCAATGCCAAATTTATTGTTTATTTAGGTTTATGTACTAGATGTAAAAGTTTCTACATAGGAAAGACTGAAAGAACCCTCAGAAGACGTATTTATGAGCATCAGTATGATATAATTAAGAAAAAGGAAACTAATGCTTTTTATAGACATTCCCTTTTTTGTCCCAACATGGAAATTAAATTCATTATTTTAGAACAGCTAAGGTTGGATGAAAGGGGGGGGGGACTGGGGGTCTCTTTTAGAATATAAAGAGTTATTATGGCAGCTAAGACTAGATGCAGGAAGGCGACCAGAGCTCAATGACACTTGCAGTATTAGCAGCGTCCTGAGGTTAAGGAAGGCTAAATTATGAATTTTTGGTTTTCCAGTGTTTTCAGGGTTTACATATAGAAATAAAATTTTGCTGAATAAACAGCACATTTAAACATTTTAACATACTAGCATGTGTATAGTATTGGCTTTTGAATATTGTTTTAACATTGCATAGTTTTAATACTGCATATTTTTAACACTGTATATTTCTATGGCAATTTGTGTGTACACCAACAATTTTATTAAGCTTATGCATATGCTTTGTTGGACATTGCAGTGAGTGGTGCTTAGTAATGGTTTGCCTGCAAGCAGGTTTTGTACCAGCAAGTAATTTGAAGGGTTAATTAGACCTTCTCTTTTACTAATTGAATTATTGGTCAAGTTTTGACTATGTATATAAAGAACAACCAGCTTGATTTTATTGTATCTTGAAAAAGCTCAGCACCAGTCTGAGTGAAAGCGCTGCTTGAGGAGATTTTTGTTTCTCATTAAAGCAAGAAAGTTTTTGTAAGTTGCAGCCTTTCATTTTCTGCCTTGCGGAAGAAGGAATATCAGCATTTCATCAACTTTTTTCATTCTTGGCTTCCAGAGCCAGCTTCCAGGTTGTGGATCTGCTTTGCTTTACATGTATTAAGCTTCTAGATGTTATGAACACCTTATAGGATGTTACACCTGTCCTTACTGTGGGATGTTACACCTGTCCTTACTGTGATGAAGGCTGATGCCTACATTTTCTCAGTTTCCCTTCAAATGTATCGACTAAACTTAAGAACTTGTGATTTCCTATATGTTGAGCTAACATAATCCTCTTGTCTGTATACTTTTGTTTCATACTATCAAGAGTTCAAATACAGAGGTATGTTATACATTTATTTCATGTTTTCACATATTAATAGTATGTGTGTAAGTGTGTGCTGCATATGTTGTCAAACAGCATTATTTTCCTCATGTGATGATCATGTTTCCACTCTCCTACACCATCTTCATTCATAATGAAAGCACTTTATTGTACACAGAAATATATCTGAGATGCACAGCGTTTCAAAGGACATACACATTTATGCATTTTAATGTTTGTAGTTGTCATCTCTACCCTACCCTTGAGGGATTAGGAAAAGCCATACATTTGATTTTATAAATTTATACAAGTTAGAAAATGCAGGCTAACACACCCCAAACATGTAGTAATGAACCATAAGCCAATGTCTCTGTAGGTGTGTCTCTGTAACCCTGTCATCAGGTCTACCAGTCTTCCCACCCTTCTGTCTCATCAAATGCACCACTTTGCTTTAATAGTGTTTCCATAATCCAAGTTTCTACCAGCAATAAAATGCTTGGTCCCTCATGTGTTTCATAATCATTCACAACAAGCTCATATCTTCCTAGAAATAACTGCAACACATGAGGGATATTTGATACTTTTTAGTATTTAAAACCATACCACAAAAGGTATATATGAACCATATTGCTGATATACACACAAGGTGATAGGGTTGATTAGGTTGAATTTACATCCTTTTTCAGTATGTCACATACCTGCCTGTTATAGATATAGTGGCTGTAGAACTCAGTCATGTCATATAAACACATACGATTACAAAACAAGAACAATTGCAACATACCACAAATACATCGACAGCCATCATATTTGAGGACTGTGTCACTATACACCTGTATAGTACATATAAGAAGTGAAAAACTGCAACTGCTTTCAGATTCAGACATGATTGCATGTCAATACTGCTTATTTGCTCGTAGGTTGGCATGAAGCATCACAAACTACTTCTACTTTCCATTCTAAGTTCAACACCTCAAGATATGATTATACATACACTAATACTTTGCCATCAGCCATGCACATGAGCTTGTCAGCAGTGCCCTTCTGTAACAGAATTTAAAAAAATGCAGCAAAGAAATATATGAGTGGGTTGTACAAGTTCTGTCTGTGTTAATGAAATGTTGTTACCAAGATAGCTGGATTTCACAGTAATGCTGACACAATTATTTCAGCCTGTAAAGGTATGTCTGCACTCCATCACCTACACTTTTATCTTTTTCATATGTTCATAGGTGTGTACTAGGCTAATGGCCCTATAGTCTTTACATGCCTAGCCCATAGAAGTGCCCTGACATCGTGCCGCCCGTCTTTAGTTCCCAGTGTCTCTATCAAGCAGAACCACTGGAGTGATCTCCGGGGTGAACTTTCTATTTCCCATCCACTCATCAAGATTTCTCTTGAAGAGAGACAGTAAGGTGCTCTGCTTGACATGTATAGGAAGTATCTTCCAGAGCATGGGCAGTCTCGTAGTTATGAACCTGTCCCTCCAGATGTTCTGTTGATTGTGATATTGAGGCTGAGGTCTCTGGAGCATGTGGTGCAGAGGGATTGGGGATTTCTTTAGATGTAGCATTTCTAACAGAGCTTGGTCAGACATGGATTTGCAAGTCAGGCAGAGATTGACTCTTAGTAGCTGATATGAGACAGAGAATAGTTGGAGTTTTTTGAGTCTGTCCATGTAGGACATGTGTTTAAGGGCTAGAATCCTCTTCATGAGGTATTTTTGTGGTCCTCCCAGCTGTTGCATGTGTCTAGTGAGTTACATGCCAAATGGAGCATTATACTCGATGACTGGCCTAATGAAGGAAGAGTAGAGAGAGATGATGACCTCTTTCTTCCTGGTTGCAAAACCCTTGGTAATGAGATGTGCCACATAGAAGGACTTTTTGACAACAGTGACAATGTGGTGGTCGAAGGAGAGGTTACTGTTAACCTTTGTCCCCAGATCTCTTATAACACTTTAAGTGTTCAGTGGGCTCCCATCGATGTATTGATTAGTGGGAACTGAGTTTTTCCCAAAGGGGATGATGACACATTTTTTGGCATCGACACGAATCACTGGTCTTAGTGAGGCCTTTCTGTAGGATGTCTACATCACTTGGGGAGTTAATAATGGCTCCCAGCTTGCAGTAATCTGCGAACTTCATCAGCCAGAGTCCTTCCATATTGGCCTGGGCTTCTGAGAAGTAGATGCCAATCAGGAGAGGACCCAGGACTGATCTCTGTAGGACTTCACTTGTGACTGTTCAGCAGTCTTACTTGGAGTCAGCTACTTTCACACTGTGGGTTCTATCTGTGAGTCAGTTTGCAACCCACCTAGTTATATAGGAGTTGATGCCTAGTTTGGTGAGTTTATCAATAATTTCTGAGTGGGGAATGGTATCAAAGGCCTTGGCCAGATCAAGGTAGGCTGTATGAACTGCCTTGCCCTCATCCACAGCTCTATTGACTGACTCAAAGAAGTCAACCAGGTTGAGCAGGCATGACCTACCTTTCACTAAACCAAATTGCATGGGATCTAGAGTTTGAATTTTCCCTATATCCTTGTTAATTAGGTCCATGATGATGATGCATTCCATAGCCTCACATATCAGGCTCATCAGGCTAATGGGGCAATAATTCCCAGGGTCTGTAGTTGTTCCACCTTTATGGAGAGGGATGACTGCAGCAATGCACCATTTGGTAGGCACAAAGCCTGAGGTGAGGCTGTAATTGAACAGGGCACACAGATGTGTTGCCATTTCACTTTGTAGTTCATGTAGAACACATCCAGGGATATTGTTGGGTCCCATGAAAGCTGTATTCTTGGCCTTGGACAATGCAGCTTTAACCTGTGCTGCAGTAATCTTGGGTGCCTGGAATTCCTCCGGTATTGTGATTGGTCCTTTAGTGGGGAGACAGGGATAAAGTTGGCACTGAATCTGTTGGCCAGTATGTTGGCAATATCTGTTGGCTCAGTATAGGAGGTACCATTGTGCAGTAACTCAGAGCAAACATGTGTATTGTCATGGAGATCTTTGATATAACTATAGAAGGCATTGTGGTTGTTTTTAGTGTCTGCCACAATTCTGCCTTCATAACTGGCTTTAGAGGTTTTGACGAGGGATCTCAACTTTTTGTTGAGGCTAATAAGGGAGGTTTTCCAGTCTTGGGACTTCACCTTTTTCTGCAAAAGATCCTTCCTTCTATTGTAGAGTTTATTAATGGCAGGGGACCACCAGATTGTCTTTCTTTTTTTTGGAGGAGAGCGTCTTGGTTCTGTTAGGTATGACAAGTTCACCAGGTTAATAGGAAAAAGCACAGAGAACTGATCTTCAGACATGCCAGGAAGGATGGTCATCATTACTAAGTACTGGAGTTGTTTTCTTATATATTCCTTCTACGGGAAAAATGTCACTCAAGGTGTCTGAGTCTGTACAAAGCACTGGCAAACACTTGAGGGGAAACTAATATGTAGACCTTGACAATTTAAGGATGAAGTATTTAGGCAAATATTCTAAAGTTAGAAAGAAATAAAGCAGTACTTACTGAAAAATAAAGAATTAGCTTGTCAAGAATGATGAAAAGGGGGAGTTGCATGAATGGCTACTGCCTGGCTGCTGCTAATTCTGGTCTCAGCACAGCTTCACTCTCTTAGGATACAATACTCCTTTGCTTCTTCTCTCACCAGAACCAAAATGTTAGCACCAATCCCAAGAAGAGAAGCAGGCCATGGCCTGTTTTGGTGATCCACAGTCTTGTCCCAGATAATGCAAGTGTCTGCAGGCTTGTATCCTTTTTCTAGTAGAAGCCTTGATTAGCAACCAAAACAATCAGGTATGTAAAGCACTGACACTCATTTTCCAACAAAAAGGAGTCCGGAATCAATGCACTCTACTCCTACTTTTACCAGGATCAGAATATAAGCACATATTCCAAGCTGTCACCTATAAAGCAGTTATTAAGCTTTCTGGTGATCAGCAGTCTCATGGAAATAATGTAACTGCACTCCTTCTCTCACCAGGAGGAAACAGAAGCACTAATCCCAAGATGTCTACTGAGAGCCAGAATGTGGGTTCTCCAATAACTGGTGGTCTTGCAATAGATGCTTAAAGTAAGATGAAAAAATGGCTTATCTTAAATACTACAAGGTGGACTAGAGGAGTTAGATGTGAAAGTAGGTAACTTAAGTTTTACCTGTCTAAAACATTAAGTTTTAATGGAGAGTCACTATTTTTAAAACAGCAAAATAGATTGAAAGGGGGTGGTCATGTTTGTATTCTGGTACTATGGAATACAGTAGGATGGCCAATAAATTTAAATAGTTGAAGGGGAGTGATTTCACAAAATGAGAATTTTGTGCTTACTCACACCTGCCAGTAAAAGCAGAGAGGAAATGAGATATATTTTTAAATTAACATAAGGGGCAGGCAACTAGAAAGACAGTGGTGTTTAAGAACACAACACTGAGTGGGAGAGTGAGAACATTTTCTGTCTGACTCACAAGAGACAGAGCTGTGGTCTCTTTTCAAGTTTTAATATACAATTAAAAGCAGAATACAAGTAAAACACAGTGTAAAGAAAACAAATCATAGTATACAAAATAGAAAAAGGCAATAAACTAATACAAAATACAATAAATAAAAAGCAAACTAACCTTTCCCTCACAGCAAGCTGTAGCAGAGTCTGGGTGAGCATTTCCAGCAATGCTCTGAAATGTTTTATTTTACCCCTTAAATAGAAGGTTTAGTTACTAGCTCCAATGTTAAAATAACAT